>NC_081408.1:539484124-539672191 GCF_030272615.1 Cryptomeria japonica
ATACAAAATGACAAGAGAACAGAAACATTAGCATTTTAAATAATGAAATAATCGATCTTTTTCTATTCAATCGGTTGCAGCTGCATGGCTAGATAAAGGCACACCGACATGAACAGTGTCATCTAACCCAAAATGTGGCTACTGGAAGGTCAATCATATTTGCTAGCCGATCCGTACAATCCTTCTCAGTATCACCAATAAAATGTCTTTTGCATCATCTACATTCCCATCCTAGCCAACTTTGCCTTCAAATAAGTTGATGCAAGAGCATCCTTTGGTTAATGTGGCTATCCAACATCAACCAGAAACAAGTCTGTTACATTTAAAAGATGGTGGTCTTTTGTGGCATCGTCTTGGAACTTCAAAGGCCATCATGCTACGGACCGGGTTTTGTTTGAGTTTGCCTTTTCTCACCATTTAGCCTCAAGTTGTAAGCTAACATTGGCATTGAGAGAAATGTTCTAACTAGCTATGCTGATCAGTTTCAAGGTCACAACATCTTCATATAACCATCCAAAGAAGTTTGAAAATGGCAATAAAGTCACAAGTCTTTCCTACCTTGTTTTCCTTGTGCCTATGTGATCAGGATTAAATTGGGAAAATATTGAAATCTAATTTTTTTTCAAAATTTTCTATGTTTTAGTAAAATGCAATTTTGAGGGTCTTCGGTGCATTTTTGGACAAATGTTGTGCCCGGAAACATGAAGAGACATCTTCGATGTTTCCGAAATTTGGTTCTAGATTATTTGAATACCTTTCCAACGCATCAAACGGTTTGTAATTCGGAGCTAGGATGAGAAAGTTATGCCTCCTCAAAGTGGACTAAAATTTTATATTTAGTTTTTTGATAATTTTGATAGTTTTAGTAGTTTAATTGTAATAAACATTATGGTGACTCTTCGTTTCAATTCCAAGGGATTTGTGTGACCCTTGGGATACATTCGACTTGTATAAACTCCAATTTTGAATAGAATGGAGACAGTTTTTGGTTTGCAATCTTCTTGTTGTCAATTTTTGTGTTGAAATCTACAATACCGCAGGTATCACACCAGGTATTGTAATCTGGTTTTCATAAATCAGATCACTATGAGAAAGCATAACCAAATGTCTGTGGGAAGCTTAGAGAGTGTTTAAACTAGAAATTGTGATTGGTCATGATTGGACGTATGTCACTTACATATTCAAACTAACAAAACATCCAAGAAGAACCTTCTCTTGAAGCAAAACAGCAATCTTACATTGTTTAAGTCATTTTAGTGCATGGGTGAATGTCATGTCCCCTTTTCAAGATTTTTAAAATAACTTAATAATTTAATTTAAGTTGCCCAAAAGGAAATTTTCTGATATTTTATTGCTGAAATAAAAGCTTCCTCAAAGCGATTTTCAAAGGCAACTTAGGTTGTTTTTTCAAGTGTGGTCCTGGGGATTCAAAAGTGATTATGTAAAAAGGATTCTTTTACAGTTTGAGTGGGAAATTAAGAGAGACAGAAAATAAATTAATATATTTTCCCTCAAAAACCTATAAAAAGAGATTTGTGATTGCATGGCCATATTAATTTTAGTCAATTATTTTGTGTATTGCACGGCAAGGTCTGTAAGTGTAATTGCTACTAAATGGTCACTGCAATTTCTCCGATTTTCTAAAAGATTTACTTTGTCTATCTTAGAGCTGTGCTATTGAAAACTGTCACAAATTTTTCTAATGCTATCTTTGACTAACTGTATTCCTAACTTGTTTCTCTATGCAATATTTCTAAGCTAATCGCTTATTATTTAAGCTGAATTTTTATTAATTCTAGGCTGCAGCTTGGGAATCGGATAGTTTATTGGTTGTAACCGTTGCAATGCCATCATTTTGCATCACAATTTTTTTTCCTAGTCACACTTGCTTCAATTTACTCTATTGGGTGACAATTGGCAATTGATTGTTTGTTGTTTTGGGATCAAAGGTTTCCAAAAATTATTTGATGCCATATTATTCTCCTAGCCAGCATTTTATTTCAGAAGAGCTGTATGTAGGAGTCATATATTAAATGGGAGTCGCTTTAGGAGGGACAACCTTTGACAAGATGTCAGCAACTCACACTTGTCAAATCTGCCTAAGCACCATACTTTGAGGAAAGGGGCTTTAAAATTAGGAAATGAATGATATATTTTGGGTTCTGCCACATATTCCTAAATGTTGCGATGTCTTTATTTGAAGACTAGTATATTGGCTACAATTTACATTATTGTTGATGAGTATTCAGCTTGGGCGTTGACTATTCCTATCTGCTGCTCAGTTTTCATCATCAGCTATAATCTTACTGCCATGTAAGTTTTTTTGGCTCATCTTGAGCTTCTGTATCAACTAGCATCTTCAGTTGGGTACATAATATTCTCACATTTTCTATTCAGAGTATATTTGATTGTTCCATATAAGCACTGCTGTTGCAAAGGCTTAATCAGCTGGGATCAATATTGAAGATTCTTCTTTGGCCCAACATTATTCCATATATTTACAATATTTGCAATTTGTCATTCAACTGTTTGATGAAATGTATGTTACGATATTTCTTGAAACTAAATATAAACATCAGAAATATTGCAAACCACTTCAAGGGGGTGATTCCAATAATCAGATAGTAATATGTGAATTCAATATTTGATGATATGACAGTTTGTGAGAAATGTCTCCTCCTTATTTATAGGTATAACTATGTCCCCTTATCTTAATTAAGGGGGATAAATATATTAACTAAAATTAATGTTAAAGTTAAGCATACCACAAATGCTTATTCTTATTATACTTAAAAATATATAATATATACTTAGGAATATATGATTTATTAGGATCATAACATACTTAGCAGCTTTGGAACCTTTTGTATGATCTTTTCATCATTTTTTGTTGTATCTTCAATTAGAAAATTCTTCAACTCGAGTAGGACTTCGAAGATGGCTCTATTTCACAAATGTTTCACTCGTTTCTCCATGATTTCCTTAGGTTCTAAAATAAACTTGCATTCTTAATCTAACTCAAGACAATTCTAACTAGTTTGGAATATTACATTTATGGGGATCTTTATGGGTGATCTTGTTGAGCTCCTTATAATGAGAGAAAAATTTCTATGGATCATCCTTTTCGTTAATCATAATGAAAGAAGATAAATAGGATGTTATTCATATGGCCGATATGTAGAAGAAAATAATGATATAATAAATTGAAATGCTTGCCTAAAGTGCAGTATGTGTTGGTCTCCATGCGAATGCATGTCATATGTATGAAATGACTACGCTGGTGCATTAAAGAAATGTTGGATTGTTGTAATAGAACATTTTGGTCAATGATATATATCCCCAAATTGTATTTGTTTCCTAGGATTCTTGTGGGAGCCTAGATGGTTGATTGCATTGTATCATTTTAAAAGTTAGCGAAAAAGGGTGTAATTGGGTCATATGCATAGTGATTGTGAAAAATGCTTAATGAAATAAATAAGGAAATACTAAAATCTTGCATTGGTTGACTCAAATTGTGTTGTTTCCCTCTTGCATATTGTGCACCTTGAATCATAAAGGGAATCGTGCATTGTAAAAGCACCATGTTGGTAAGGATTGAAGCTCCTATTTATATTATTGTTCTTTGTGAATGATGTTAATTTTATTCTAGTATATCATAAAGCAAAAATGCATGTCCCATATGATTTGGTAATTTTTGCTTTGTAATTGTCTTTGTGCATGATGTGGTGAATGTGTTGTAGGGAAGTTGTAATTGCTTCAAAGCTTGAATAATGTTTGGAATGGTTAATTTGAAAATGGCATTATGTTGTGTGGCATGTTTGGAGGCTTAGCAAACTCACTCACTTAGTGTGCTTGATATAGTGTCCCCAATTTTTAAGGTGACAATTAATTATATTAATTTTTATTAAGTTGTCAAAAAAATAAATAAATATTCATTGTGGTTGGGCAGTGAGAAGTGAAGGCCTCCTTATAAAGCCCAGGACCACAATGAATTGCTATAAAGGTGAGGAACTAGGTTTTTGTCCAGCCCAACTACAATAAATTGCTATTTGCCTTCGGTGATATAATCCACGGCTCAGGACCAGAACCATGTACAAGCAGGAGACTCCCAGGAGTATTCAGATATTACATTCCACCTCCTATGGTCTTTTGAGATACTTGCCTTATATTATGTATTGTGCCCAATCTTAGATTGCTGCAGCATAAATCATCTAATTCTCGATAATATAATAAACACACCAAAACTTTGCTTCAATATATATTGGATTTATATGAAGCTTCTCATTGAGTCAGCCCACTTAATAATTCTTACAAATACATATCAGACCATGATTTTCCACTCACCGCCAATATATTATAATGGCAAGTATTACTTCATTATTCCCCGTAAAGGAAAGCCAAAGAAATGTTTAACATATCATGGCCTCCCTTCAATTAATTAGTCTGCAGATAATAATAATAATAATAAATGGATAGATCTCGGACAGAATGAATTCTTCTTACTTGTCCAAACTTAGAATATATAAAGACTCCAAAGCCAATACAATATTAATACCAAGTCTGTTAATAAAACTTATCTGCAAATTTTGGCACAGATCTAGATTCCATCATGAATCCACCCCTTGGGAAGAACTAGGTTTTCGTCCAGCCCTTCTGTTAAACTTGTAAAGGTTTCCGAAAAATTCATTGTGGTTGGCCTGTGAGAAGTGAAGGCATATGTTAATTGCAGAAATTCAAGTACAAAGCAAGATGTTGAAGAGTCTCTCTGTGTGCATATAGACACGATTTCCTTCTCAAGGGTACCGGGTTCTTTCTACAGACAGATGCAAACCATCCCATAGCAATAGAAGTCTTACGCTGAGAAGATTTGCTGAAGTGCTTCCCAACGCTGAAGCAAACACATATATCTTAAATCTCAAAAACCAGACAGAAGGGATAAGTTGCCATTGAAAGGAGTATGTAGTATCTTTGTAGTTGTTTGTTCAATGTGTCATGCCGTTCTATATGTAATACTGTCTGAAATTGCAATTAAGGGTCAGAGAGTTGTGCTATTTATTTGTTCTTTGATTCTCTGTCCTGCTACAATTTTTGGAAACACATATGCAAAATCTGGAGCAAACTTAGTAACAGAATTGAATCTAATAATAAAAGTTCAGAATTGAATACATCCGGACCTTTATGTCATTTGTGGAAGAAAGTGGTGTTTTGCTATTATTCATATTTAGGGACTTCTCAGTGGTATCAGAGCCAAATTTCTACCAGCTTGTCGGGTACTAAGATTGATCACGGGAATGGAAGAAAAGGGCAATCAAATTGTGGCCTCTAAAATCGCTAGATGGTATCAAAGTTATCAATAGTATAAGGATCTTCTAACCTTCCAAGATTATCTAAGACCGACAGGAAATATTTTACCATAAGGAGCTTATCAGAGTTTTTGACAAATATTCAGGTGAACCTGAGGATGTCAAAGCCACCAAATCTTTTCATAGATTCTACATAAGAAAAAGGGAAGAAGAAATGGAATCAGAATCTGAATCAGAGTCAAAAGAAGGTCAAATTGTGCCTAGTCAAAAGGGAGTTGATGCTTGTAGAGAAACTGAAATGAATGAGACGAGTAAAGAGCTGAAGCCAGAAGGAACATTCTTGAAAGAAGAAAACTCATAAGTTACCATTGAAGAAAGGATAGAAAAAGAAGAGAAATCACTTGCTTGTGATTTGCAACTTACAAATGATCATGAGAAAGACAAAAATCAGCCATATGAGGATATGGACAAGCAAGAATCAACTATTGCACCTACAAATGGAAAAAACATAAGTCTTCATGGCGACCACAAGGATGAAGAAAATGTTTTACCGGATTTTGTCAAACCAGCATTGATTGATCGGCTATGTGGAGGTATGAATTCTACTAACGTTTCCATTGTGTGAACCAGCACTACATCTTATTGGTAAGGACTCAATTTGTGATTTGGATAACTAGAATAGTGACGATGTTCATACATATGAAAGCAATATGGAAATTTGGTCATGTAGTGAGATTAATTTCCCTTGTTTTGTACACATGATTAAATTTGAAGAGTACTTGTATTGTCTTAAAGAGCTGATTGTAGAGTCTACGAGATTGCCTAACAAGAAGATCCTACAATTTGATAGTGTTTGGTTTGTCATGGATACTTCACCATGGAGTTGGTTGGAAGCAAAAAACATAACAGTTATGAATCAGTTTTATGAAAGCTAGGAAAACATGTGACTTTCAGCTGACACACCTCATAGACCAGCTGTTATGAAGAAGCAACCCCCCTTGGAAGAAGATGCAATAAAGGGCAACGAAGACACTTTGAAGAGGCAGGAACATGATTCTGATTTTCTGAGTTTGACCAGCAGTCCTTTGTTATCACATGAGCCTTGCATTGTGGACACTCAGGAATGGATTGATTAGGATGAGGCTAAAGATGATAATACAGATTGCTCAAAGTCTGATTTTGTATCAGCGGTTGAAGAAGACCCTAAGGTAAATGATTCCACTCACCGTTATGATGGTAATCCTTTGATTGAGCATGATGTTGGGCTAACTTCAAAACATGACTTTTGTGGAAAAGATGTTGTGGAGGGATCTGTTTTTGAATGGCATGATTATGAAGACAAACCAGAACAGTTGTTTGACAATGTTAGACTTCAAAACTCATGTCACTTGGAAGGTCAATTGAAGGTAAATGAAGACATCATTATTGAAACCCTAACTCACTTTGATGATACTCATAAGATGCTGGCAGATTATTGTTGGAAAGCTCAAGGAAGACACAAAAGCCTTGAAGGAGAACTATCTCTTACAGACTTATTGGCACTCAAAGAAGCTTTGGTTGTGATGAAATCAAATTACCTACACCTACTCTCGGATAGAGATCATCTCCTCCAGCTTCATAAGTTATATTTTGATGCATTAAGGATAAAAAAGGACGAAGTTGATATGCTTACCTATGAGCTTAAGGTCACCGTGGATTCCTTGAAGAGTACTCAAATGGCCCTTCAACAATCAGAAAATCAAATTGATGAGCTTTGTTTGGAGTTGAGCTTGACACATTCTTCATCATTCGAATCAGAAATTCAGTCATCTACAACAGCCGCATCCAACGAGCAACTACTCAATATGAAGATTACGAAGAGAAGTGTTGATGTGTTTTTTATGCACTTCAAACATAGAATAAAATACCAAGGTAGCTTATCCTCTCTTGATGCTTGTAGAAATTTTTTATAGACTTGGTCCAAAGCAATCTTGCACATTGCGCTGGAAAACTCAAAATGGAAAGCACTATGTATTCTACACCAATTGGGTAGTAACAAATCTTGAATGCACACTTGATTACCCAATTCAACTCCTTGCTTTACATTCTTGAGAATGAAATTTCTAAAGTTCTCAAATGTACCATCACCTTCTTTGGAAGAAGAATCACGATCACTTTCGACAAGCACCTCTATTGAGTTTAGCACTTCCTGTGAGTTGTTTTCTTTCATCGGTCCTTGCAGCATCAATACTTCTTCCACTTTAGATCTATAAATCCCCAGGTCTGATTCAAGGAACAAAATCTCATTGTCTTCTCCATACTCGGTTATCATGAGCTTCGACCTTGGTGTGTTGTCTATATTTATTTGATTTGGAAGCCCTTCCAATGGCAACCACATGTGTGAAAAATTGGCCGCTACATAGCCATTCAATCTCCTGGACCAACCTCTACTTAGAGGCATACCATATCCATCTGGGATGTCTACCACTGAAATATCGATGAATTGTTTAACTCTCGGATCAGCAGCCAGTTGCATGTGGATGCTATTCAGTTCTCCTATCACTGGGACTTTTGTTTTATCCAATTGAGTCACCTTCTTATTTGTAGGGGTAGGAGTTAAGCCCAATCTTCTACATACCGCTAGAGGCATCACATTGCTAGATGCACCCAAATCCATCAAGCAATTGTGTAGAAGCTTCCCAAAAAAATTGACAAATAAAAGGAATGGAGTAGGTTCATCTTTCCCTTGATAGAAGATGACTAGTTTTTCCTTCTGAGGACAAGAATTTTCTTCCCGCTTCTTTGTATTGCTCACCATTTTATTCTCTTTTGGGCTTTCATTACTAATTACATCTTTACCTTTGACAACTTCCTCACTTTTCACAATCTTTTCATTCTTTGTTGTCTTTTCACTTTTCACCACACTTTCACATTTTGTTGCACTCCCAGTTGCAGTGGGTGAGATTTTAACTTTAACATCTTATTTCTTAGCCACGTCTTTGCTTTTTACTACACCATCATCCTCGGGTGTGCTCAAGTATTCTTTGATGTGTTTTCCTCTTTGGCAGGTTGGACGAACTTTGAACCATGTATATAGTATTCGGCAGATGCTAAGCAGCATTGGGTTCAATTTGAGGAGCAAGTGAATGCACTTTGAACTACAATCGTGTTTTGAGCTGCAAAGGATTGAGGAGTGCTCATCATGTTTCTAAGAATGTTGGATGTACTTTGGGTAGAAGTTCTTGTAGTAGTGTCATTCAAACTTCCCAACAACGTCTTTCTAATCTTAGGCACCCTCGTCAATTCCATTAGAGACAATACTTTCACTTTTTTGAATTCTTCTAACACATAAACTCAATCTTTTCACTTCGCTCTGAGGGGGAGTAGCATTCTTCACTTGACTTTGAGGAGGAGCAGCACTCTGCACTTGACTGTGAGGAGGAGCAGTATTCTGTCTATACTTTGGTGAATCCTTTGGGTAGTTTGAGGTGTTACTTGCATTTGGATCCAGCAAAGTCAAGAAGTTATTTGGAGGAATCGATGTAGTCAATGGATTTTGTGATCAATTGTTCCTCTGATAAAATTTGGGTAAGTAATTTCGTGATGACTGTTGGAATGCTTGAACTTCCCTTAATCCTCAAACTAGAACACTATCATTGAGTGGAGGAAACACATAACCCAATTCTTCAACTAGTCCATTTGCAAAGGAAGGCGAAAATTGAGAACCTAGCGGCACCATGGGGCCGTTTGCTAATGCTGGTGGAAATCTACCATTTTGATCTTGCATCGTATCATTATCAAACTCGAGAGGAAACTTGAAATCTTCAATTATTAAGGCTTGATTATACCTCACCGTGGGAACTATCTCATATCCTATTGTTGGAGGATTCTCTAATGCTTCATTGCTACGCACCTCTTGTTGAAATATGTCAGCTGCAACTTTGAACTCATGGCATTGTAATTCAGAATGCTGACTTGTATTGTGCAATCTACACCAATTTGATAAAGTTGCATCTGCGAGGAAGACCTTATGAGCAAGTCGACTCTCTGAAGTTGGTGGGTTGTCCAAAGTTGAAGGCACACTTCCATTGTTAGGTGCATTGTTCCATATCCTCTTTTAAAATCCTTGATTATTACCACGAAATCCCTAATTATTTCCTTGATAGCCTTGATTGTTTCCTTGGAAGTTCTAGTTATTTCCTTCATAAACTTGGTCATTACTTTGGTGTCTTTGGTAAGTTCTTTGCATATTCTCAAGTTGATTGTTCTGATTTCTCAAATGTGTAGCTTCAGTGGACAACTTCTTTACTTGTTCAATCAGCTCCTTCATCTCCTCTTTCTCTTCCCGTATCCTTGTAGATGTTGTTGCATTTTGCAAGTACAGTGGATGTGTTTGGAAAGCTTGTGAAAGTGGAGCTCCTGGGTGAAGCACCAGCTGATTAGATGATTGCGTGGTTGGATACACAGATTGTGGAACCAGATTCATGACTGGTATATGATGAACCAAAGTTTGACTAATGCCATGAATTTGATTCGCTACTGCAGGCGATCCCATATGGAGCAATGTTCTGACAACATTCTAACCCAAGCCTTTACTCACTTCCACGGCCTTTGCATAAACTATTGTTAGATCGACGGGAGCCGGATGAGACTGCCTCACGAACATGGAGGTGAGGCGATCCAAGGCTGAGTAATAAACTTCTCTAGCGGACTCATCAGTAACAATATAAGGATGTTGCAACCTTGTGTGAGCCCTATGAAATCAGTTGTTAAAGGAACTAATGGGCTCATGTTCATGTCTCTTGACATCCACAAACTGCCTGAACAATTCTGAAGGCATAATGGGGATACCAAACTTTCCCGTGAAGGCTGCTTTCAACACTTCCCATGAGTTGATAGAGGATGTAGGCAGATGGATGAACCAATAAAAAGCTTCTTCCGCCAAGGAATAAGGGAAGAGCCTACATGCTATGTCTACATATTCAATCCATCTATTACGCAATGCATCCTCAAAGATCTTGATATGCTCCGCAACTATTCGATTTGGATCATTCACTTGGAATTTGGAGCAAAACTTGTCTAGATTCTTTGGCATGTCATGATAAGCCTGAAAAATAAAAGAAGATGGATTGGTAACAAACCATGTCCCACCCTTTGGAGGAGGTGGAGGATTGTGAGCCATTGTTAAAATGACTGGTTGAGAAGCTGATTGGCTTGAACCTTGTTGATTTCCTGACTGGATAGTCCCTTGGACTTGAACTTGAGGTGGTGAAGTTTGAAAAAAAACGAAAATATCTTCTCCACTTGGTGTCTCTTAACTAGATGAAGCTTCTCTCTTTCCACACCTAGGCTTAGGGGCGAATTTGACTTCTTGATGTTCCCTCTCTCCTAGAGTAGATCTTAAGATCCTTTGGTAAAAATGAAATGATACGATCCAGTACTGCGATAATGACTGAAGGGAATGGCTCAACTACTCTTTTGAAGACAATTAGAGATCTATGTGTCAGTTCTTCTTCTTCTTCCAAAATAGATTGTACTCGCATATATTCAGCTGCACTTATATTGTTCCACACGAGAGTGTTCAATTGTGAAATGATATCTTCTCGTTGGTTTTGCCACCCTAGATATGGTTGAATACTGGAAATATGTTCTCATGTGGCAAAACCATTTTGAATCATGGTGAGAGATTGTAGCTGTTAATGTCTTTGGATTGATGATTCTCCTTGAGAATGCTTCTCCTTGAAGGGCCCTCCTTCTAGCGCCAATTATGTTGATGTGTTTTTTATGCACTTCATACATAGAATAAAATATCAAGGTATCTTAGACCTGACATTTGAAACCTTGGAGTCACCTAAAGTAATCGCTTAGTTCAGCATTTGAGGAGATTTTGTTCAAGAGAGGATAAGATACCTTGGTATTTTATTTTGTGTATAAGTGCATAAAAAGCACATCAACAAATAGATACACGGATGAAGAATTTGTGGGACCCCAATATGAAGTTTTTAGAAGAGAAGACAAAGATATAACTTGCAACCATGGGGCATAAGTTATGACAGGTGGTACATTTCGTTTTCAGTTGGAGACATCTCTTGAACTTGTACTTGTTGATGACCATCCACTCATGAAAGGAGAGGAGATTAAGATCTATCAAGACATCACACATAGGCATGAGGAAAATATTGATTTTCTGATTTTGAACAGCAGTCCCTTATCCTTGCAGAATCATGTGGGCAGCTCCATATACAAGAATATGTTAATGTTATGGAATCTTCCAAGATTGGCACTCAAGTTTTGTGTGTTGAACATGAGGAATAAGTTGTATCAATGAAGGATGTTAAGAAGACACAAGGTATGTGTGATGGATAGCTACAAAGAACTAGGAAAGCAAAGTTGCTGGTTGCCCAATCAAAACAGCAGCTACAAGGAATCCAGGAACACAGAAGTCATATGGCTCAAGCAAGAGAAATCAGAAAAGGCTATCTTCATCCACTATTTCTTCCAAGAGAAGAAGAAATGGAGATGGAGCATACAAATGATGAGGCGCTTGGGATGAAAGAAGCAAGAACTTGTAGTTGTGTGTGAACAAGAAAAAATGTATGATTCAGAAAATTCTATTGAGAGATCTAGTCTGCATCATGAGGTTTGTAAATTTCCTCTTTTAGAGAACCCATCGAAGACTCATATCATAGATGAGGTTGGAATAGTTGAGCACACACTTGGTTTATCAGCCACTAGTGTTATACCTACCATGTAGAGGGAGACATAAGTGAATGGGACTCGGTTGGGCCTTTGATCATTCGTGGAGAGTTTCAGGTGTTGTCTCTTTTGGAAGACACAAGATAGAGATTACATCTTTTGGACCAGCCTATGTAGTAGTGTACATGGATGGTGGTATTGCTGATTCAGCTTTGTCTAAGCATGTGGGCATTCTTGGAGAGGCCATTAAATACATTTCTCCCTCCTGATACACTTTTGGAGTATGGAGCTGCTCACTTTTCAAGGTATGAGGTATGCATGATCAATGTCCTTCATGTTGAATGGCATTTACTTAGTAGATAAGTTTCAGCTGAGCCTCGGTACATGGCATGATAAATTACACATAAAGAGAAGCAATTCAACCCTAATCCATTGGGTTGCAGTCCATACATTGGTGTTAGACAGCTGTTCTGGACTGCTGACCATAAAGATTTCAGATTATCCTTGGGGGACAGCAGCTGATTGGAGTTGGAGAGGACTGTATCATCCTGTTCTTATTGTAGGTTGGCTTATTCATGAATTCCCATAATCCTTTGTCATTGGATGTGCTTATTGCTTCATTTGGAGTGAGGTCCTCAGTCCGATAGATGCTGTCTTGATTATATGGTGTATTATTAATGGAGTTGCAGACTTTAGCACTGCTGGTTGCGTCAGAGTGGGGCAGCGGAGTGATGTATTGTTTTTCAAATGGCTAGTTTGGGATCCTAGTGATGCAGCAGAGAATTGCTCAAGTACAAGCAATGTTTGGGCTGGGAGGACTGTAATGTCCCCAATTTTTAAGGTGACAATTAATTAAATTGATTTTTATTAAGTTGTAAAAAAAACATATTCAAACGATGACTTAATATTAATTATTTTAATTAAATAACAATAAAATAATAAAATATTATTATAAGGTCACTTTATTAAAAGTTCTCCAGTCCACCTAATCTTCTAGATGTTTCCTAGAGGGCTTTGTAAGGAGGTCATGGGGTTGTAGCAAAGGCATGCTAGGATTTGATAAACAACTTATGATTTTTGGAGATGGAAAGCTTCAACAGTTTCACAGAAGGGCTGGACGAAAACCTAGTTCTTCCCAAGGGGTGGATTCATGATGGGGCCTACATCTATGCCAAATTTGTAAAGTCTCCTTTGGAGACAAATTTGCAGATAAGTTTTATTAACAGATTTGGTATTAATATTGTGTTGGCTTTGGACTCTTTATATATTCTGAGTTTGGACAAATAAGAAGAATTCATTCTATCCGAGAGCTATCTGTTGTTTATTATTATTGTTTACGGACTAATTAATTGAAGGAAGGCAATGTTATATTAAACATTTCTTTGGCTTTCCTTTAGGGGAAATAATGAAGTTATACTTGCCGTTATAAAATATTGGTGGTGATTGGAGAATCATAGTCTGATTTGTATTTGTAAGAATTATTAAGTAAGCTGACCCCATGAGAAGCTTCATATAAACCCGATATTTATTGAAGCAAAGTTTTGGTGTGTTTATTATATTATGGGGAATTAGATGATTTATGCTGCAGCAATCTAAGGTTGGGCACAATACATAATATAAGGCAAGTATATCAAAAGACCATAGACGGAGGAAGGAAATATCCAAATACGAGAGTCTCCTGCTTGGACGTGGTTTTGGTCCTGAGCCATGAATTATATCACCAAAGGCAAATAGCAATTCATTGTGGTTGGGCAATGAGGCAAAAGAATATGTTAATTGTAGAAGTTCAAGTACAAAGCAAGATGTCGAAGAGTCTCTCTGTGTGCAATAGAAGTCTTATGCCAATAAGATTTGCTGAAGCGCTTCCCAACGCTGAAGCAAATACATATATCTGAAATCTCAGAAACTTGACAGAAGGGATAAATTGCCATCAAAAGAAGTGTGTGGTATGTTTTGTAGTTGTTCAATATGTAATGTTGTTCTATATGTAATACTATCTGAAATTGCAATCAAGGGCCAGAGAGTTGTGTTAGTTATTTGTTCTTTGATTCTCTATCCTGCTACAATTTTGGAAACATATATGCAAAATCTGAAGCAAACCTAGTAGCAGAATTGAATCTATTATCACAGGTTCAGAATGGAATACAACCTTCAGTGTCATTTGTGGAAGAAGGTGGTATTTTGCTATTATTCATATTTAGGGACTTTTCACTTGAGCATATTCTCTAACTCACCTTGGATGTTGTATTCCAGGTGTAGTGTAGCTCTTTGCTCCCTCAATTATGGCTAGTGTTAGTCACATAGTGCATGCAATTGCATCTTATAAATTCGATACCTTCTTTTGGTTATTGGTGAATACTCTAATAGTTACAAGGACCGGCATTGAATTTTTAATTCTTACAATGAGTAGTCTAATCACCAAACTGTGCCATCTATTTAGTTCGTGAGACTTGGTCACACTTGATTTTTCCTTTTAATTGAGTTCATTTCATGCTTAAATGTTGGAATCAATAATTCTTCTTCTTTGGCATTCTTTTATTACTGTGGTGGCAATACTAAAAAGTTTTAAATTGTTGGTCAGATATGGTGTAATGTTGTTCTCTACAATGTTCACGATGGACCTCTAATGGAATGTATAAGGGTATAGATGGCAAAGAACATACTAGTTCTTGATGTTTGTGCTAATTAGAATTATGTCAAGTTTGAAATTCCTTGCTCCTTGCAAAATGTAAGTGGATGCTTTGGGTTGTGAATTGGCGCGAATGTCATTTGTATTTGGCATTGAGAAAGTGTTTGTGCTAATTAGAATTCCTTGCTAGTTTGAAATTCCTTGCTCTTTGCAAAATATAAGTGGATGCTTTGTAAAGTGTTTGGGAAAATTGATGAATTGCCTTGTATGCTTATGGATCTTCTAACTATGATTGGGTTGTGAATTGGTGTGAATGTCATTTGTATTCGGCATTGAATGAGGTGTATTTGAATCTCTGCAGGAAGTCAATTGGTATTTTGTTTGGGAGAGCTTCACAATGAGTTGTTGTTGTTTGGATTATGCTTGGCTATATTTGCTGGTAGATAGTTGGTTGTTGATTTAGTCCACCAAGGCCTTGTTCTTGCTTGTCTTGCTATTGTTCCATCTTGGTCTTGTGACCATGTCTCCTAGTGCCCTAGTATTAGCTACGTGTTTGTTGAGATGTTGCAAGCACCAAAGACATGTTATGGGATAACATAAAGGTGCCTATCGTATGATTTAGATGTAATTTCCATAACTATACTTATCTCACATACACAGACACAGACACAGACACAGACAATCTCTTTGTAGGATAACCTAGTAATTGTGCAAGTTTTCTAGTTGGCAGTTTAAAGGTGCTCCTATATCACACACACACACACAAAATCTCTTGTTGGGTTTCCTATCAAAGATAACTTCGTAGCTATAGGAGTTTTCTACTTGGCAGTTTAAAGGTGCTCCTATATGTATTTATTTTGAGAAAACTTCAATTTATAGCCTTGCAGAGGTTCTTTATTGCCTTGTTGATTGTAGTTTCATTATCTTGTTGGGTTATTGAAACCCTTAGGCTGGTTATAGTTGAGCATTGTTGTGGTGTAGATTAAACTTAAAGTATTGTTCCTATTGCTTGTGCTTAGCTATCTCCTTGGAAGTGTCCTAATCTATGTTCCATGGGGATGCGTCCTCAGGCTTGGTACCCTCATCCCTGTACCAGGGATGCGGAGACAGTTTTTTGTCATTTCCTGTCCGTTTCCCATTTGCAAAAATTAGAGGGGACGTTTCCTGTAGGATTGGGGTACATTTCTGGCATTTATGTTATGTAGATTTTTTGGGAGTGTTATACCTACTTTTCTAGTTTCATTTCAGACCTGTACAAGTCTGATTTTCTTTAGCAGTTTGGTATTGTTAAGTTACAATAAATTTAAGTGTCTTTAGAGGATGTTTGGAGTGTGTTTACAGAAGTAGTTTGATTTGGTTGTGTTTGGTGCTTCTGGATAGTTTGATTTCAGCTTCTTGATATGATTTGAATGAGATTTCACTGTGCTTTATTGAATTCTGCTTTAACTTTTGACAGTAGTTACAGCAGTTTCAGCATGATTACAGATCATCCTCAGCTACATTCATCATGATGTGAGGTATTTTGGGTTGGGTACAAGATTATATGAATTATCAATAATATTTGGCCACATTTTGGATATAGTAGCAAACTGATTTTGTAATCAGAAAATTTGAATCAGATTTACGTCAGCAATATCTCATATCATGTTATATTGTAATGCATTGCCTAACTACTTTGTCGATTCTCAAGTGAAATCTCAATTCAAGTCTAATGCAATGTATTAATGTCTATGATGAATGATTTATTGTTGCTATGATATGCATATTTTAAATTTTTCTATATTTTTTAAAATCCCCCTATTTTTTTAACAGTCGTCCCCTGCCGTCACCTAGAAAATGGCCCAAAAGTACCCCTGTATTGGAAACACGTCCCATCATCCCCAATCGTCCTTGTCCCCGAAACTCCATGAAACATAGGTCCTAATGAGTTTTGCGGTTGCTAAGCCTTCATTTGTTGGAGTACTTATGCCTTTAAAGAGGTTGTTGCCAAGACTCTTCCCTTTAGTGTTCCTAGTTTTGTGTTGAGAAATTGTGTGCTAAGGAAATTCTCACTTTTCTAAGAGTGGTACCTAAGGGAGGACCTCAAGGAGTGAGATCACGTCTAGAAGTGAGGCATGCTCTTGGTGGGCATGGATTTGAGGTAGTGTTTCCTCTAGCCTTGTAGGATGGTTTTTCCTTGGCTTTTGAGTTGTAGCTTTGAGAATTAAGGCCCTGGTCTTGGGAAATACCATTAAAAGTGCAATTTTGTGTTTGTAAGTCTTGTCAAGAGAAAAGATTTGTAAAATTGTGTACCTTTCCTTGGCTAAGTGACTAGCTAGATGGGATTCCTAGCTATGGTAGTAGTCTTTGTTTGCTTGTGGTCAACTGGACCATCTGGTAAGATATTGCACTCAATTGTAGTGGTAGCTAGAGGATGGAGTGTGTTGATTTGTGAAATGATTGCACACCTAATAGTTGGTGTTCACCTATATTGTGCACCTTTAGAGATGTCTGTGTTGTGTGTTTGAGGCCTAGACTTGGTGAGAGTCTAGAGGGTTCATTTTGTGATTTCTATCATGTTGAAGGATCAAGTTTTGTAATCGGAAGGGAGCAAGCTTAGTAGACCTCTTATATGTGGCTTTATTTGGCCACAGTTTCGGTGGAATTTTAATATCCCAGTCAATTTTGTTGTTACAAATTTTGTTCAGAGTGGTGCCTATGATTTTTTTGAGTGCCTCACTTGCACCATTGGCTTGTGGATGGTAAGGAATGCTTTTATTATGTGCTATCATAAAACAGCTTAATAGCTCCACAATCACCTTATTTACAAAGTGTTTGCCTTGATCACTTCTTGAATAGCCAAATCTAGTTATGATATTTTCATATAAAATTTTGTGAAAGTATTTGTTATGCAATCTGTAGTCGGTTTTAGTTCTGCCCATTTTGTTAAATATTCCACTCCTGCTATAATAAATATGGCTTTTGAATGTTTTGTGAGTCTTTGTGAGCGAGTCAATTGCTCCTATGAAATCTATGGCCCATTTTTTGAATGGTATTTGTGCTAGGACTGTCATCTCTTGTAGTGAGTCTTCCCACCCTCTAACATTTATCACATTGTTTGATATATTGCTTTTCATCCTTGTGAAGAGTTGGCCACCAAAGACTTGCTGATTTTACATTTTGTGTAGTAGCTTCCACAAAATTATGACCTTCCTTCATGGACCTCCCTTAGTATATTTTCTCATGTGTGTTCATAAACTACTATTATGATAAGTCATCTCTCCCTATTATATGTAACTCTCCTTCTATAAACATGTGGAGTAGAGACTTCCGCAAAAGTATTTATTTGTCCAATGGTGCAGATCTAGAAGGAATTACCCTATAGATAGTAAGGTTGCCACATCATGGAGTTCCTTTGGTATCGCAATTATTCTAAACAAATTTGCACTAGGGGGATCTTTCTAGTCTCCTAGTTCTTCTCTGATTGCTATTCTGGAAAGGTAGTCAAGAACTTGATTATTTTTCCCTAGTTTGACCATAATGTTAAAATCAAACTCTTGAAACAATAGCAACCATCTGCATATTTTTCCTTGGGTTATCGATTTGTTCAACAAATCCAGTGGTTCATGATTGATATAAAATTGAACGGTGTAGTTAATAAATAATGTCTAAACTTTTGAATTGCATACACCATTGCTAAGGGTTCTCTCTCTGTAGTTGTATAGTTTTTTTCCGCTTGAGAGATCTTTCTACTTGCAAATGTTATAAGGTGGTCTTTGTTTCCTCTAGGTGTTGCAAGAAGTTAGAACTAACCCCATAGCTACTCCAGATGCATCAACATTGACAAGGAATGGTGATATCCTGTCCAGGAAGACTAGAATTGGTGCTTCCACAATCTTTTGTTTTAGTGTGTCAAAAGATTGTTGACACTGTTATGTCCATTGGATTGCTTCATTTGATTTCTTCTTTAGTGGCTCATCTATAGGGCCTGCAATTGCCACATACCCTCTAATGAATTTACAATGATATCCAGTGTATCCTAAAAAGCTTTTACCTCGAGTGTTGTCTTTGGTGGCAGTAATGTCATGATAAGTGCGACTTTTAAGGGGTCTACCATTAACCCTTCCTTGCAAATAATATGACCTAATAGTGTGTCAAAAGGCACCACAAAGATGCGTTTCCTTAAATTTAAGGAAATTTGTAAGCTCTTGCATCAATCCAACATCTCGCGAAGGATTTGTACATGATCTTTCACCAACCCATAAATTGTTTAATCATCCAAGTATACTTCTAGAAAATCAAGGATAAAATCTTTGAAAGCGTTTACCATTAAGCGGCTAAAAACTGTCAGTGCATTCTTGAACCCAAAAGGCATCACCATATACATGAATGATCCCCATTCTATAGAAAAAGTTGTCTTAGGCTAATCTTCCTATTTGATCTTGACCTTGGTGATAGCTGGAAAATCCATCTGTAAAGAAGTAAATTTCTATCCCTGCAACTGATTCTAGGATCTCTTTTGTGAAGGGAATGAGGAAAGGATCATGTATAAATGCTTTGTTTAACTCCCTTAAGTCCCATAGATCCTTATTTCTCCTATTCTCTTATTTTGTACAAACATAGGGCTAATTTGTTCTGCATTGTCCATTGGTTTAATGATTCCTACAGCTAGCATCTTATCCAGTTCTATTTTTACTTTCTTTTTCATATTTGGATTCAGCCTATAAGGCCTTTTCTTCTAAGATTTCGCTCCTTTGAATTCAATCTCTATAACTCCTACCTCTTTTTTTAAACCTTTTGGGTCAGTAAATGTGAAGGGGAAGAGATCTTCATACTCAGATAAAATTTCTGCTACCTGCTTTGCCACTTTCTCTTCCCAAAGATCCCAATCTTTGCTAACTTTGGATCTCCTGCTGTAGTTATATTTTCCTCTCTTGATTTCAGTGGTTGTTTATGATATTTTTCTTTTGATTTGTTATTTAATTTATCTCTCGTTCCCCTTGATTTAATTCTACATCCAACTTTGGTTTTCCTTCATTACCCTCCTGATGCGATATGTAGCATCTTTTTCTAGAAAATTGGTTTTCTTTATTCATCCACTATAAATTTCCATATTCCTTCTATTTTTGGTGGTGCTAGAGTATATTGAAAGATGTCAACTATGTCTTCCTTTGTAGGTTTATATATGATTTCCGTCATTTTGCGTAGTGTGGTATGGAATCTGGATATCTTTGTTTGAGCTGTAGAAGGAAAATGTATGTAGGAAGTCCTCTTAAAGTTCTTCCCAATCTTTGTTTTTGTTCTTTCCTGGTTCATATACCAGGTCAATGCCACAGGTGTAAGGGTGCATAAAACATGTGTATGTATAGTTTTGTGTCATATTCTTTGTTGGCTTTTCACACTGTTATGCAAATGCCTAAGTGTTCATCTGGTGAAATTGACCCATCTATTCTGTAATTGATTCATAATCCTTCCTTCGCACAAGTATCTTGTTCATACTAAAATTTGGATCTTCCACCAACTTGCAGCATTGCACACTAGCGTGTTATAATGCAGCTAACCATAGGTCTTCTTTGTCAAAAGTTCACTCCATATCCTGCAAGTGTTAAGGTCTCCAATCCCTAAGTACTTTGGTAGTTTAATATGTGAAATACCCATCAAAATGTGATTTCTTTGGCATGCTTTTTGGATGGAATCTGTGTAAATGACTTTTGATATATATTCTGATGTTTGCAGTATATTTTCATCTGATGCAATAAATGGTGGTAGGTTTTTTGATAACTTGTGTACCATAAAAATCCTTCTAAACCCTCTAATTTTCTGGGATTTTACGTCTGGATTTTCCCTAAGCCAAGCATTTAAAACATCTTCACTATCTATGCTCTCATTGTCACTTTCAACCTCTATCTCACCCTCTGAGTTAGGTTCTTCTAAAGGTTTTGGTTTAATGAACTTGACTATAGAGTAGAGGATCTTAGAATCGTCTTCATCATTTTCTTTCCAGGCTATTTCTTCTATATATGGATTGTCTATCTCTACTCCTAAGAGTATGTGGATTATTCTATTCTCATTTGCATAGGATATTTCTTCTTTTATTGAATCTACTATGCCATTTGAGTTAACAAACCATTGTAATCCTAACAGTGCATTAAAAGTGTCAATGGTTATTTCATGGCAACAATTTCAAAATCTACAACTTGTTTTACACCTAATACATTAACCTCTACCATTTTCCATGTCCCTATTGTGCTAATCGATGATCCATCAACTAGGCTAATGTTGTAGGGTGTATTTCCTAATGTTGGTTCCATAGCTGTTCCCAAACTCTCTTTGAGAGCATATTTTCATCTCCTCCTAGATCAACCATCACTTGTTTGATGTTCTTATGGTTGATATGTGCAGTGATCATAAGTGTATGTTCTTCTAACTTGAGGTTTTTAAGTTGATTGTTTATTCTAGTATTTAAAAAATTGTTTTAGTTTTTCAAGTAGATTGTTTTGTTGTGCTGATATGGCTAATTGTTTCATTGAGGAGGCTTCTCCTGACAAATAGTTATTTTATTGGTTTTATTTTCTTTTGTTCTTTGTTGATAATTGTTTAGATTTTTCTACTATTTGGTCATGTTGATATTTATTGGAGAAGAAGTTTTCATCATCATCTTCCTTTTCCATATCATATATGGGTTGTTTTCCTTTTTTAGCATTTGTATCCCATCTTGTTAGCACCACAGCTTTACTCTAATCCCTATATCCAACCAAGAATAATATGACAGTTGCCTCTGAAAGAGTTGTTCAAAACAAAAATGGCATTCCATCCATTAAAACAAGGAAAGGGGAATAAAGTATGGGTGTGGCCCCACAAAGTCACATTAACCCTATCAAAAAAAGTGGGGGAAGGGGAATAAATGTTGTGTTTTTCATAACTTTGGCTTGAGATACAAAAAACAATTAAAAAGAAAATAAAAAAGAATATTAAAATCCAATTGGATTCATCACAAGAAGCAAAAAAGGGGCATCAAAATTTATCATAGGTTCACCCAAGTTCATCCCAAACGAACCTGCAAAAAAAATTGCGAACCCTAGACAACTCAAAATGCAAATCGAGACCAGTTTTGAATCGGATCCATATCCATCTAGATTTCAAATGAACCAATAACTTATAAAAAGTACCTCATTCTTTTTCTTGTGAAAGGAATCGCATCAAAGAGGAACTACCTAGGAAAAAGGTTTAAAAACTGGCCAGCATTCACAACACTTCAACACTTTGCTTGGATATTTCAAAGAAATTTATAATTAAATGGCCTTCCACAGGGACATCCCCCAAAGGTATTGCATGGAACATCCCCAATGTCCTATCAACTTGAAGGTGCATCTTCTTTTTGAGAACTGGAAAGCCTGCTTCATTTGATGCATTAACATTATAAAAGAATAGCTCTTTAGGGGGAATTCTTTTCCCTAAAAAATCCCTAAGAAGCTAAAAGGTGGAGGATTGTGATTGCAAATTCAGCACATTGTATTGACTTTTAAAAACCCTAAAAAGCTAAAAGGGAGAGGATTGTGACTGCAAATTCAACACATTGTATTGACTCTTAAAAATTTCAGATGCTTTTAGTTTGTTGAGATTATTTTATAAGCAATAAATCCACCATCCCCTAGCTGTCCCCAAAATTCAGCAAATTTATTGCCATACCCAAAACCACATCTCCACAACCCCCATTCTAGAAACTTAAAGAGCCACTATAATTTGAAAACTGCGAAAAGGCTTAAATAACCAAAAAAACTACAATGAAACAACAAATCCAACCTTCAAATAGATATAAAATATTGTAACATGGGGTGGCTGCAAACATCCAAACAGCAAGTCAAAACATAAATGAACTATATAAAAGTTGAAACAGACAAAAGATGGTGAATCATACAGATTACTCTAGAAAAGGAGGAATATTTAGGTATAAACCCCATAACATATGAAGAAGAAAATGACCATGAATGTAATGAAGAAAAAATGTATTTTAAGGGGGAACAGATACAGTCTCTCACCCATGGGTTGTTAAACTGAATAAAACTTCACGTGTAAACAAAAGGTTGCATTATTTAGAAGTGGGAAAGAGTATAAATAGCTTAAAACATAAAAAGACTAGGACATAATGGACGCTATAAATAGAAAGATAACAGAAATGCACTCTCTAAACATAAGAAATGAGGCTACAAATTATACACACACCAAACTAATCTACATCTTATGTATCGAACTTCAAAATCATCTTTGGTACAGTTCAAGCAAACACTTACAAAGAGTTAGTTTGGATTAACTGTTGTGTCAAAATGTCCCTCCATCCAAACTGGCATCGTCACCCTCTATAAGTGCAATTACAGCTGATGCAACAAGGCTGGCCAAAGATGCATTCATTAAGCATGTTAAAAATTACAATAGAGCAAAAAGAAAATAATATTCTTGAAAATAAAGGTTGCAGCTAACAGGAATATTATTTTTTGATAGGAACCTAACAAATAGAAACAAATTAAAATATTAACTATTACAAGAAAATTTGTCATTTGTAGGCATGGAATTGATGGCAATATATGCTTAAAGACGAATGCTTAATCATTTAAAGGACATATCCAGTAGAATTTATAACTAAAAATTATTTCTCAACCACATGTAAACAAGCTTTCCACAGACAACTCTAAAAATAAAAAGAGGGAAGAAAAGAACTGTATTCTTCACAACCATAATAACCAAAAAAACACAAATACACTAATTTAATCACTTCCCATACCCAAAAATGTGCCAATTTGGAACAGCATGGCCGGGTTTACATAAACATAATGTCAAATCCAGGTTGACCAATGAATTGCATGCAGGTTCTTCCCAAATTTCTAAAAAGTAAATGCTCGGTTTTTCATTTTTTGTTTATTTTCTGACTTCAAAGTGCCAGGAACAAAAATCAGCTTTTACACAGCAACGTCAAACAGCATAACAATGAATATTTGATTGACAAACTAGGGCAGCATGTGTTCAGCATTGAACAGCATACATTTGCCATTTACTTATTTTCTAGCTTCAATGTGAAATAATGAATGGGGCAGGGTTTTCATGGTTTTGTTTTAACTAATCAAGAATCTTCAACCTAAAGTCTTAAAACAGGTTCTAGACTTCTAGCAAGGCATAGAATCTGAAATTTAGAGAGGGTTAGTGTTTTTCCTTTTTAGGCAGAGTTTTATGCTAGACCTAACCCTAACCATAAACTATTTTTTAGTTTATAGTTTCTGTTAGTTTTTTAGTTTTTTTAATGGCAAGTAATTTTCTTGCTAAGCATGGCTCTTGGTAACCTATACCTTATCCTAACAATCCTGAACTTATTTTTTAGTAGAGTTAAGGTTAGGTTTATGGGTAATTTTTTCCCATTTTTTACTTGATGTAAAAGGTTTCTATGGTTACTTATTTTATTTTTTATCAAACCTAAAAGCTGCTATAAAATTTTATTTTGATTAGTTCTGTCAGCTATGCTGCATGCATTTGTTTTTTATTTCAAATCATAATATTGCAAGAGAAATTTTGCATACCCATTCCCAATTTCAATAACTAAAAAGCAGCTTTTGTGGGAATATAAGCAATAAAGGAATTAACCATTTCAAATGGCATCTATAGAGAGAAATCAGCCCACTTGCTATTTTTAACTATTTGATGAGGTTGTGACACACATTGGACAGCAATTTGTAGTGTGCTTTATCACTGACAATCAAATTGTGTGGTGGCAAGCGAATTTTGGATAGAAAATAATTATTTTGAAGCCCATGCGTTGCATATTGCCTTGATTTTTGACAACAATAGAAAACTTCAATTGAATAAATCTACAATAAAAGGGGAGATCCATCACAAAATTTATATATAAACACCCTAGGGTGTTGTGCATAATGAGGCTCCCCCTAGCGGAAAGAAATTCATTTGCCACTAATTTCTTTGCATTGCAAAACTTGTTAAATTGGATTGGGTAGAGAAAAGTTTTGCTAGTTGCATGGATGGTATCACAATTTCACTCTTGTTTTCTATGAGCCTTTTGAATAGATGCACATGTCAAATTTCAAAGTCTCTAGTTATGCTGCTCAAATTGGTTGATAGAGAAAAATCACCCATGGGTTATTTTTATAAGGACATGACTAGTGCAAAAGAGACAATATGGTCCAAAATACAAAATGATAAGAACAAGTCCATGTCGATATCGGAGATCATTGATACCGAATGAGATCACCAAGTGAGTTGTCACCTCCATGTTGCAAGATATTTCAAGAAGTGAAAAAAGGAACATTCAAGTGCATTGTAATATTGTTTCCTCATACAAAGTAAAGACAAGTAGCCTTTGTGTCACTATCATTGTATAAGCAAGAAAAGGGTTGTTTAATTTGCAATCAATCTTCATCTATAACCTTTTTGCTTATTGAAACATTAATCCTTTTGAAAGGATTTGGCTGCGATTTCTTGTTCTGTAGAGGATGAGCTGGTACTGCTACTGAACTGTTGCTTCCATCGATCAAGCTGCAGAAGTTTAGTGCAGAGATCAAGGAAATTCATATCAACACCGATTGAAGTGATGTTGAGTGTTTCGACAAAATGCTCGTAGGACTTTGGCAAACTCTTCAAGGTTATGACGACCATGTCCTCCTCCTCCATAGTTCGGTCAATGGCTTCTAACCGGTCACGGATGTCATTGATCTGATTGAGATGATCCTGAAGAGATTCTCTCTCATCCATGACAATAGAGAAGAGCATATTTTTCAAAAAGAAGGCGCTGCTCTTATCAGACGTCTCATGCAGCGTCTCAAGATGCTCCCATATCTCGGCAGTTGTTTTGCCGGAAGGTATCTGAGGAAGTTGATCGTCGGTCATTGAGAGCTTGATGAGCATGACAGCTTCATGATTTTGTTCATCAAACTTAGTCTGATCAGGACCAGTTGCAAAAGGGTGTTTGGTCTTTCCAAGGACTATCTGATCAATAACGCGATACTCAAAAATTGTGAGCATCTACTCTCTCCAGGTATTGTAGTTTTTGCCATTGAATTTCTGACCCCCCTCAAGCAAAATATTCGTCAGAGATGCCATCACTGAAATCTGAGGTCAAAGCTAGTTGACCAAATAATGGCATGAATATTGAGGCAGGAGAATGTCAACGCGTGAAATTGTGTAAACGCGAAGCATGGATAAAATTGAGGCAAAAAATAGATACAGATTTTGAGGTTGAACATAAAGAAAGAAAGAAAGAAAGAAAAGAAGAAAAAAAAAGGGCACGGATCCCAATGTATGGATTGTTGATGACCCTAAAAATTTTGAGACCCAGATGAGTTTTCAAAAAACCCAAATAATAGTTTTCTGAGAAAATTTCCAGAAAACCCTAGCCACAAAAAAATACTAAAGGTTCAGTAGAAACCCTAGGTCGTCAAAAAACCTGTGCAAGAAAAATAGCGTGAAACTCAAAAAACACAGTCTGAAAGGCTGAAATCGTGGGCCAAAAATGCAGAGGCCACAAAAAAAAACCGATGCGATTTTTCTCAAGAAAAGAAAAAGTCGACGCGCGGGCTGGAAATAGCACAATCACGAAATGAGAAATGGTCGTCGCCCAAAAAACGCATTGACGCGAAAATTATTTCCGTCACGATTTTACATAGGCAAAAAAAGAAAATTGTTGCACGGGAAGGAATGATGAATAGGCACAGAAGAATGTCGCCAAATCCAAGAGCCACAAACGAATGCGAAGTCGCGCGATGCAAAAAAAAATACGAACGCAAGCAGAGCCAAAAACACACCTGCAAACTAGGTCACAAAAATCACTGACGGTAATCACAAAAGATACAGATGCGAAAAAACGCGTTTTTTCTGAGCTACCAAATAGACATGAGTAGAGGAAAAAATCCTTTGAACAGATCCACGATTTTACAAATGCAGGCCTGAAAAACAAAATTCTTGAAATACCATAATACGAGAGTATTTGGTAAAAAATTGATTAAATTAATGAATGAACAAAGCATTCATTTATAGATTACAAAGGAATGATGTTTCTATTAAGAAACGATCATCAGAATTAGAAAGAATCTAATATGTACAAGATTTACAATATTGACCATTAAACTAGAATAGAAATATATATTACGAAGATATTATACTAATAATAATAAGAAATAAACTAGAAATTAGT
Source organism: Cryptomeria japonica (assembly GCF_030272615.1). Lineage (NCBI taxonomy): Eukaryota > Viridiplantae > Streptophyta > Pinopsida > Cupressales > Cupressaceae > Cryptomeria > Cryptomeria japonica. The sequence continues at coordinate 539,510,901 of NC_081408.1, forward strand.
TATAACTATCCATAAGCTTCATGAGTTTATTATTTTCGTTGTAAATCAAATTTTTGGTCGACACATTTTACATCAATTTTATTTAATTACAAAGTGAGCTTAAAGACTATTAAAAATTAAATACATTATTAAATTAAGTTTGTTTTTATGGACTCTTAGAATTTATTAGTTAAATTGTTGTACATCAATGAAATTTACCACTTCCTCTTAGGGTGCTCTTAGGAAGCTTAGAGAGGAAATGGTCATGTGAGCTTTTCCTTTCACGATGCCATGCATAATAACATTGACATCCTATTAGATTATCTTCGCTTATCTAAGGTGTTATAAATGAGGTTCCATCACACCTTTTTTTAGTTATTGTTTCTCTTTGATAGTGGTGTGCCCCCATTCTAATTATACGTACATAAATGTTGAGTGTACACAAATTCACTATGATTAGTAGTATATCCCAAAGTTATGAGACTCAGACTCGACTCAAACTCGACAAGTATGACTCAACTCAAGACTCAACAAAAAAAACTCAATGAAGACTCGACAAAGTGAAAAACCCAAGAAATTTAGAGATTTTTAAGGATTTATAACTGTTTCATGCACCCTTTATTAGATAAACCTTAAAGACACAATAACATCATAAAATAGAAGCTAATTTTATCACATCCACAAGTATACATTGATCACATAAGTATAAGAGCAAATTGTAGCTGAAGGAAATAGCACACTTAGATATATAAATATTGTCAAATGTATACAACACTCGTGGAATATGAATCCATGACATCAAAACTTCCAAACAAATATCAAAACAAAAACTATAAGTCTATGGCTCATAAGAGCCTACATCTTTCCTACGAAGGTGTCTACGGTAGGTCCTAGATGATGTAGCAGCCATAATATTTTTTTAACTATAAATATGCAGAGATTTGCAACAAAGGATATGTATTATGTACATTTTTATGATCATGCTTTCTCATTGACCTATTACTTGCTTATACTTATAGTTTGATGGGGGTTTGAGGGCAACAACAAAATGAGGTTGAGGGTAGCACCCCTTGCGAGGGTCTAAGGGTGAGTGAAACAGAGAGGTAGAGAGATGGTCTAGATCTTGGGTGAAAGAGGAGAGACTAAGATAGAGAGAGGTAGAGAGAGTGAATGGAGAAAACGTTATAGTGAGAGAAATAGGTCTAGAGTTCAAGGCAGATAAAGTGAGTGAGATAGACAGAGCAAGAGAATGTTGATAGGAGCTTGCTGATTACTAAAATTTGACTAAGTTTGAAAATTTATAAGATCTTCTAAAACCTAATATTTGCATTATAACTCCTAGAGATCTAAAACCACTCTCAAACATCCTGCCAATATATACATGAAACATAACATTTAAGTATAAGAAAGGAAAAAGACAAAGGGCAAAGAGAATGATACTGACTTGAAGACAAATATGCGGAGTTAAATGTCATATTTCATGTATATTCTGGGGCATGCCATTAACCAAAAAAGCATTGGAATTTTGAGACTTTAAAAAAAAAATTGAGTCTAGCCAATCCGTCAAACTCAACAGGACTATCCCAAACTCGACTGAGTCCAAGTTTGAACTCTTGGGACTCGCCACACTTGACTAGACTCACGACTCACCAAGTCTAGGTGAGTCCGTGCGAGATTGTAACCCTTAGTATCTAAGTGTTGCAACCAAAAAAAAAGGTTAGTTGCATTGTGTTTATACCCATTTGTATATGTGTATATGGATGGAAATGACAAGAGGGTGGCAACAAGGTAGTTTCATTTGTTACTATACAAAACCAAATAGACCATTATTATGGAATTACCTTCATGCAATTACATTAGACAATGAATGAGATGCTACAACCATTCTCTTGCTAGAGGTTTTTACCCTTACTTTTCTCCAAGGATAAATAGTGTCATATTATTGCTTCTTGAAATGTGCTCTATTCATTGTTTTCAGTTGTTTTTCTATTGCATAAGCATATCAATATTGCTGCAGGCATGATTAAATACCATCAAGTCAAATTGCTAAAAGTGTAGAAAAGTGTTTACATTGAAATTGATAGTTGGTGAACCAATAGCATTATATTATGGATCACTAAGTAAGAACTAAACCCTGACAAAATATATCTTTCCATGATTTCCAAAGCTAATTTGGAATATCAAAAGGAAAAATCTAGAGAAAAGATTAATCCACCTAAGTTTTTGCAATGAATGAGTTGCTGCAGTCAGACCTAAATATATAACTATATATACCTGAAATAGTAGGGGTCTATGAAAATCTATTGTTTCATATATCATGCTCAAAAAGAAGACTCTAAGGCCATCATTCGCACCACAATGCCTTCACACAAGTGACAATCACTGCCATGAACACATCAACATGAAACCATGAGGCAAAGAAGGAAATAGAAAATGCTCCTTGAACACCTACAAACCCTAGTTACAAGCTCAAGCAAGAAAATAAAAAAAATGCATCCCAAAACAACTTGCACAAATTTACTGACACAATCCCCTAGTAATCACCAAACCCCCAACTATCTTACCTTAACAAAACTTCATCTTCTAATGTCTCAATACCCAATTATAAAAGTAACGCGTAACGATAGTCCTTTACTGCAGGAATTTTTCATAAATTGAGAACTAGCACCCACTTCCTAACTCTCTCCACAACAGTTTTGATGTCATCATCATCCCAAAAACCTGCATCTAACTCCCTCAATTGGAAGTGAACTTCTTCACTTGTCACTGGTATCCCCTTGGTAATCTCTAACAAAAATAAAATCAAAAGGATTCTATAAAAAAGCAACCATTCAGCCCTCAGAATGGTTTACATATATGAGTTTACTTAATTTCCTCATGGCTGAGGCAGCTAGGCTGAATATCTACATTATTTTTCTTACATTTAGTGGAAGGTTACTTAATATATTGTGTTGTTTTTCCCTCTTAATGTCTCTATGAGCACAAGGGCATACCCCTCAGTTATATTTCAACTCATTATTTCGCAAGCTTTGGTCATACATTGTTGATTATGCAAATAATATTTTGACAATATACATATTTCTTTATTCTTTTGAGTTAGCTGTGTTGGAATATTTGTCATTGATGTCAAAGGCTTGTTGAGTGTTTTTTGGTTGAGCAGCCTATGTGCCGGGTTGCTTGAGCTGCTTCAGGTGCTTGTTTTGCTGTCTACTTGAGCTGCTTGAGTGTCTGCATCAGCAGCTTATGTGCTTACTTGTCATCTGTCAGCAGCTTAGTCAGATTATTTGCCACATCTTGTGCCAAATCAGTCTTTTTGACATATCATCAGATTGCCGAAGTCATTGTTTGAATATTCTATGGGATCCACCTTTTATTTTGGATCGACTAATTCTGGAAGTTGGCTATGTAGCATTAAAATCTCTTTTTGAAACGCTTCTTTATGAAGAGGGACATCTTGGTAGTCAATGCTCTTTATTTTTCCTTGTTCATGCGGATTGTGAAAGGTAGTGGTGCTGACAAAAGTGTTTTCAAATCCATTTGGCTTAGTGTGGTGGCATCGTGGGCATCTTTTGTGCTGTAGTCGGTTCTCATAAACATATGCATGCCTCTTTTTAAAATAAAAAAATTGAGGAAAACGATTTTTTTTTTAAAATCATGTATTTGGTTCAGTGTTTTTCTAATATTTCATGGCTGGACGCAAGACTCTTTATTCTGAGATTTTCGTGGAGAATTGTAGGAGCAATCTAAGTCGAAGAACTTTTAATGATGCTGCCGTAAATGATTTTCGAGTGTAACAGATTTTTTGTTTGGTCAAAAACAGCAGTATGAGTATCGCATGCAGCATACAGAACTGATGGTTACGTTTTTTTTTAATATACCAGAAGTATCGGGTATGGAGTATGTGTGATGTATGGTGTCAAAAATTCACATACGTTTTTGATTTGGTGGCTGGGGAGTATGTCGGGTTCACTACTCACAAATTATGAACTTTTCTGGGTGGTCTTTTTGGTGCAGAAAAAGTCTAGAAGCTTAATTTTTGATGTGTAGAAGGGAGCACAAGAGAGTGCAACCTTTTTTTTTGGGTATATGTGAGTCTGCAGGATGAATAAAGTGCCTTGTTTAGATTTATAGAATTGTAGTTTCTGCACGGTGAATGAGGTGATTTTGAATAGGTGACTTGATATGGAAGTGTGCTGTGAGAGTTCAAATGAGAGACCTTGCTTGCATTTTACATAACTGACTGAAAACATGTATACGATTTGATTCATTTGGGGATATAAGAGCTAAGTCTTGTGTGAAAGGGTGGGCTGTTACAGTTACTGATTGAAATAAACAACATCAAGTGAAGTTTGAGATTTCTTTTTGGTTGCTGGAAATGGTATGCATTTTGAAGATTAATAGATTGACAACAGGATATATACGATGTTGGTTTTTTGAAGGGAGTTGGTGCTCTCTTTCGTATTGAGTTTGGGACCTCTGTCATTCTCTGTTGGTGCTGTGAGGATCACTCTTTGGTTATTGCTCTGTAATCTGGGCTGGTGCCCATTCAAGATAATGGAAGTCTTTTAATGCCGTGGTTTTTTACCCGAAAGGGTTTTCCACGAGATATCTGGTGTACTTGTCTTTGTAGTTACTCTTGTTGTGTTTTCTATGTGATTTCATTTCAAAAAGTTAAATTCCTGCAATATTGATTCACCCCCTCCCTCCACCCCTCCTCCCCCCCCCCTGCTCTCTAGTATTGCTTGTGTGCTTTTCAATCTGTTCTTGCTGCTTTCAAAGACATTTACCACTGGCATCATTAAACAACTGCTGCTCCTCAACTAAGTTATGGATATCAAAAGATATCCGAAGGAATATCTTCTGCAAAACATTTGACTCCTTTATCCTTTTAATCAGAAAGTACTAGTTGTTATACATTTCCAACTTGGAAGCAGGTACTTCCCCGTTGGAGGCTTCAGCGATGACCAGGTTAATAAGTTATCTAAAGAAGGTGGAAATCATGGATAATCAGTGGTCGCCCAAAATCACCATGGAAGGAGGACTTAACCGTAGGAAGAAAACTTGGATGAAACAAAACAAAAAGTGGTTGAACAAATGGAACATCAAGTTGCACAAATGTCCGAATACCAATGAGGAAATTAAAAAGTTGGTCATAGGAAAGTTTCAAATTGCCATGTTTGTATTGGTCGAAAATAGACATACTACATCAAATAGTTTAATCCAACTTGGGATCATGGGGAGAAAGCATACTTAGGGGCGGCTATTAAAGGCAAGGCAAGGCTGTTAGTGGCTCAACTGAGAACAGGTTCGCAACATCTCATGTGTGAAATGGGTAAGTGGAAAAGGCCCAAAGAGCTATGGGAAGAGAATTTGCTTGTTTTGCAAGATGGGCACAACTGAGACTGAATGGCACTTTCTTAGTGAGTGCACGGCTTATGATGATATTCGTGCTCAGTACGAGTTCATCTTGAAAAGTGAAAGCATGCATCATTTATTTGGCAAGGATGAGATCAATCAGACTGCTAGTTTTCTGGTCAAGATTCATAGCAGGAGATCTGACATGGAAAAGCTTATGAAATTATCTTAGGCTGTGATCTCTTGGTCCCATAGACCGATCGGTCTCGTGGACGTTAGTAAAATCATTCATTCAACTAAACTCTCTCTTACATTCTTCTTCCACTATCCAAAACGTTTTTCCTAGGTTCTCTACACGGTTTGGGTATTGCATTGGCTATTAGTTAATGTATTAATATTTATAAAGAAAGAATATTGTAGCAGAATAGAAGAATGTTTAACAATATAGCACTACTGCAATTATGGATAACACATATCACATAAATACTAATAAAATATTAATGGATAATGATCTCATATAATAATAATAGCAAGCATTCTACTCAATCAAGAACATTAAAAAACCACTGTACAACAAAAATAACAAAACTCAAGCCCTACTGCAAACTAAATTGCTCCACTTGTACTGGATAATACTTTTTTGGATTAGGAAAAACTTTGCACCGAATTGATACTAGATTTATATAGCTCCTATAGTGCTGCTCTCCTTTATACATGTTATCATGCCTAACAAATTGTACAGCTTCCCCCTCCAAACCCATATGTAAAGTTCCACACATCACACATATACAAATCAGATACAGCTCAATTACAGCCTGGATATGTAATATGAGTGTACGGAACCTAAGTTATCTGGATAAAAACACCGTCCGAGTAAGATTAGGGGACACAAAAAGCAGAAAAAGAAATCTGAAAAGGCTTAAAACCCAATAAATATGAAAAGAAAAAATAAACAAAAAAGGCAGGAAAGACTCATCTATTTTCACACATACTACTTATTTTTCACCTCATATTTGGATTTGGCTGCTTTACTCCTTTTTATTATTAATATGTATGCTCTTATATTTTTTCCATCTTGTATCCAAGATTTCTAACAATTAAGGAAAATTCTCCTTTCAGTTATATGTGGGATCCTATGTTTGTTCCTTTTGTTTACAATGGTTTCTATCCCTTTCTTTTTTTTTAAATTTTTGGCATGGATATAATTTCATATCCTTATTCATATACTCTGAATACATTTTATATACAGCAAATGCATTTGTAATTGAATGAATATTGATGCAACCATAGTTGCAAAGAACTACAATACTTGCCTAACTCGCACGTAATCACACGCTGAATCATGTGGAAAGTAAGTTGTACTATAACCTACTGTTGAGACATGGACCAGCTAGGACTCAAACCTAGGACCTTCCATACGCTGCTGGAGTGCTCTTCCACTGAGCTACTGGCCTGCCTTAAACCATACACACACTTCCCAATGAAAAAGAGTTCCAACATCTTCAATTGCTGAGAAAACACGTTCACATAATAGCGACGGGTCTGCAACTGCAAATTTGACAAAATCCCTCACTCCCTTATGATTAGATGGTTGTCCATACACCATAACAGTTCTCCTGTTATTTGCGCAAGTAGAGACCATGTTCTATTAAATGCATATCCTGCGATTATTGTAATCCATTCTTGAGATGACATCTTCTTTGAGGCACTCTCTCAAACAGTTCACATGATGCTTTGATGGATGTTGATACTCTATTCTGAAGCTCCCATTTTACATGAGGCATGAGCATGCTGCTAGAGGTTTATAGCGCTGCCATGATAAGCATGTTGCTTCCAAGTTTCTAAAGCCTACCTGAGCAAAATGCTCGCTTGTAATATCAGAACAACATCAACTGCAATCTTGATGAGATTCGTATATGGCAACTCATCTGGAGGCTTTGTGTGTTCAACATGCCTCGGCCTCCACAGCAGCTCAGCCTGCAGTCGAGCTTGAGCCTTCCGCTTGACCCTGCGCGCCCAGTGCTTCGCTTGAAGCACCTGCAGCTCACGTATACCAACCCAATGGTGTTCTCAGCAGCCATCCCATATGAATTCTTCTCACAAGATCTGCCTCTTCATATACAGATCTTTTATCTCTGTGATAATTTTCTTTACAACTTGTCTGATATATTATTATCACTTACAGCTGTCTCAATTTTCCTTCACAAATCTGCTATAGACTCTTTAGACTCTTTCTTACATCCACTATAAATTCCCCCTTTAAATCTGCTATAACTATCTTCAAATCTGTATATATATAAATTTATATATCTGCTGCCATACACTCGGAAATCTGCCTTTGACAATATTCTTTTCATTCTCCACAAGTCTGCAGATATATGATATGCCTTCATACACTTTCCACTCAGCACTCTTTGTTGTCTCTATCTCATGTTGAGACATAGACCAGCTAGGACTCGAACCTAGGACCTTCCATACGCTGCTGGAGTGCTCTACCACTGAGCTACTGGCCCCTCTTGGACCAGTCCATTGTCAGTCCGGGTGTGGCTTATTTCCAACACCAACACCCCCCCTTAAGCCACACCTCTCGTGTGCTTGGGGCTCCTGGCCTGGACCTGGCTCTGATACCATGTTGAGACATGGACCAGCTAGGACTCGAACCTAGGACCTTCCATACGCTGCTGGAGTGTTCTACCACTGAGCTACTGGCCCCTCTTGGACCAGTCCATCGTCGGTACGGGTGTGGCTTATTTCCACCACCAACACCCCCATTTAAGCCACACCTCTCATGTGCTTGGGGCTCCTAGCCTGGACCTGGCTCTGATATCATGTTGATGACATGGACCAGCTAGGACTCGAACCTAGGACCTTCCATACACTGCTGGAGTGCTCTACCACTGAGCTACTGGCCCCTCTTGGACCAGTCCATCATCGGTCCGGGTGTGGCTTATTTCCAACACCAACACCTACCACCAAGTAATGACCAAAAAAAATTCAGTAGAAATCACCAACCTCAGGAAAAACTGGCAAAACTTGTGATTTGAGGAAAAACTCAACCACAGCTTAAAAAGGAAGTTTTGTGATGTTTTTTTCCTTTGCCGAGTCTTCTTTTGTTTAATGGCTTTCTTACAGCTTGTGTGAGGTCTGTTTACTATTTTTAAGTGTTTAAGGCTCGTGTGACATCTGTTCAACAGGTTTGTGTCACAAAATAGTGAGATAATGCTGTTTTTCACTGTTGTATCACGAAATCACGTGATATTTCAGGCTGTGCTGCTGCATATTTCAACATATTAGCTTCCTTAAGGTTTTCAAATTTCACACTAAACCTTTTCAAGAATTAGGTATGTGCTACCTGCTCGGCTTTAAATTTATTTTTATATAAACAGTTGATTGAGGTCATAGTTGTAAAACTTGGACTTGGCAATGACTTGGCAAACAAAAAAAAATTGAAAACTCAAGACTCAGCAAAACCTCGGGAGAAAACTCAAACAATAACTCGGCAAATTTATCAAACATTTTAAAATACAAAAAAATTTTAAAAAATATATGTTCTTTAAAAAAAATTACTAAATTTGTAAAACATATTTTACTAATTTCCATCATATATATATCAAAAATAGAATTTAATACATATCATAAACCAAAAAATGAGTTCGACTTCTAAAGGAGTTACAATACCATTTCAACCAGCCATATCATATGTAGAAGTTGCCTTATGTAAAGAGATTTTTGGCAAGTTGTGTGTTAATAACATCTAAGTCAGCACACTCAAGAGTTATATCCAAATTCCTCGTCACCCCCTCATTGTAATCAAGCTTTTCATGTGACAAGAGATCAAAATAAGTAGTGGCGCTTTCAGAGTGGAGACCCATATGGGGTTGAGGGGCAATGCCTCTCATGAACACCCCAAGTGGAGTCGAAGGGCAATGCCGCTCATGGGGGTTTGCAAGCAATGGCCCCAATGAAGTTAGGGTCCAAGGGCAACACCCCTTGCGTATTCCTTGTCACAATATAGGGCAGGGTCAAGGGGCAAAACCCCAACCACCGATCCCAAATTAAAGCCCTTGAAATCACACAAACCTACATGGTACGCACCATTTTCAGAAATTTATAGTTTACGGGCAAAATTAGGTGTTTCGCATTTTTTGTTTATAAAAATATTTTTAAAATAATATAAACTTTGTATCAATATTGTTTATGTAATTAAGGTGTTGTACCTAGTAAAGTCTTCAACTAAGTCCTAATTGCACATTTTACTTAAGTTTACTTAGTAACCACTTTAGGAACATTCCCACTATAAGTAAAATTCCCACCTTTAATGGAATTATCACATTATCACTTATCCACCTTATGTGGATGACAGGCTATCAATTGCATAGGATTATGAAACTTGTCAACATCTTGTCTAATCCTTCATTTCACCTTGCCTTTATATGCAAGGTCTATTATGAGCATTCGTATGTCCTTTATCTATATTCATCAATCTTGCATTATTGAAGCAATCTTTCCTGCAATTCTCTCTTGTGGGAGTTGTTTTGGTCTTCTAAGATCCTAGGGTTGTTGTAGAGTCGCCAAATACTCTAACAATTATGCAAAAAAAGATAAAATTCTACTTATTTAGACGAGTTTATCATGAAAATATTAAGTTTTTAATGAGTTTTCGACATGTTTTTATTAAAAAACATCACTAGTTTTTTCAAAAAATCGCCAACGAGTTTTTACGTAACTCACTCAGGCATTCGTCTCACGAGTTTTACAAGTACTATGTGAGTTTTTCAACTATGATTGAGGTGATACTTATTGTTACACTTGACAAGTTATATCTTACTAGTGAAGCTTTTTATTTTATTTTCACTCTCACCAAGCTTTAGAATTTCAAAATTTTTTTTAAAAATGTCATAAATTGTAGTGAAATTTTTTATTTAACTTTTTTTATATTAAATTTTTTTTTGTGGTTTTTTCTTTTTGCTAAGGAAAATTTGAATTTCTGATTTCTTGAAAAGATAATGGCACTTGCAAGTAGGAGAATTACTTGTTGGAAACATCAGCCAACAGATATAAAGCAAGCAATGGTTACCTACAACTATTGCATTTAGGATATAAGCATAAATTACCTAAAAAGTCATCTTGTATGGATCCCTTGCCAAGATGTTGTGCATGTACAAAAGCTACTCTAAAGATTAAGGAGGTAAAATCTCTCCCTGCAGCATTTGACTAGAGGAAAGCAAAGGAAAATATGACAATAGAGGCAATGGAAGCCCCATTCATAACTTTTTATTCTAAAAGGTCAATGTCAGATAGAGGGGGCTCTTCTTCCATTAGGCCATTGATACAAAAATGAGGCAATATAGACAGCCATGGTTCCAATTTCTTTTTTCCTCGTAACACCTTTAATACAAAACCTTTGTTTTGCAGAATGAAGCAAAGTTTGCATGCACTAATTTTTGGTACTACAACAACATTCCATTTAATATTGCTTCAAGTCTGTATTGGGAACACTTGGTCATTGCATTGACTATGGCATGGAAGGGGTTCAAGAGCTCAATTCATTAGAAGTTAAGTGGCCCATTATTGCAAAAAATGATAAAAACAACAAATTAGCTGGTTGAAGAACAAAGAGAGATTTGGAAAAAAAGCTTGCAACATTTCAACTGATGGGTGGACAGAAGGTAGGAACAAGACACTAATTAATTTTGTAATTGCATCAAGAAGAAAATTAGCCATTTTGAACTCAATTGATCTCTCTAGTAAAATAGAAAATGTGGAGACCTTATGCAGCTTGTTAGATGAGGTGATGATGGAGGTGAGTGGAAGATGTCATTCAAATAGTCACCAACAATGCATTTGGGCATGTGGCAATCCGTAGACTTCTAGAGCTGAGGCACCCTACATAGTTCTAAAGCCCTTGTTCTACCCTCTACCTTGATCTGCTCCTTGATGACACCGGGCAACTAACCTATGTGAAGAACGCGGTGGATGATGCAAGAAATATCACAAAGTACATTTATAACCACACATTGGTCCTAAATTTTATAAGAGAGTACACTAATGGCAAGGAATGTGACAGTCAATAGTCATACACTTTACCAATAATTTCCTCACCTTGAAAAGTATACCAGCCACATTGCCCAGCATCAAGCACATGTTTGTGAGCCAAAGGTGTTTGGGGAGTCCTTACCTTAAGAAGGCAGAGAAGTGTTGAGGAACATGAAGACCATTTTTTATGATACATTGGCTAAGGCCATGCAGGTAATCATCAAGGTAAGTTTTTATCCAATTCTCTCTTTTTTTTCTAATTTTCCAAGCTGATTTTGTAATATTTTAATAGGCTTGTTTTTTTTTATTTTTGAAAATTCTGATTAGTATAATTTAGTGTATATATTTAGTAGAAGTTTGGCTTTAAGGGATGTTGATTCTATTTGACAAAGGGGCACCTGTCAAAGATCTGTGATAGCTAAAATCTTCTCAAACATATCCCATAGAAATTTCCAAGCCATAATGGCATACCAGCTCTGGAAAGAATTTACACAAGCCACATCTCTATCTACGACATTCTAGGATTTCAATTCCATGACTAAAATATCACAGCGATTTGTAGGGTGACCAGTATTGATTTTGCAAAAATGGAACCACATTACATGAATTTAAGAAACCATTTGCCAGTATTTCAAATTGAAAGATACCAGATATAAACAAACCTGTAAATAGCAATAAAGAACAGGATGAGATAGTAGGCAAGCTTAATCATGCGATATTTCTTTTCCCCATTCAGTAGGTTAAATATTTCTGTTACATCAACTAGATGTTTCCTCTTCATATACCTGTCACAGAAACCAACTTGCAGGGAATCAATTTTCTTCTGTAATCAAAGTAAAAAAAAAAACAATTTTTTTAAAGTCCATAAAATACAGAATTGAATGGCCCTACTGTATGTAGAGCAAAGAATTACAGTACAAATTAAGGCATTGTGTTTGAACCACACCCACATCAATGAATCATTGAATTGGAAGCATTTTAATGTATATTAAAAATCATAAACAGAAGTTGAAGTTTACAAGTCCACAATTGCAGTCAAGCTCTAATGGCTTGAGTCGGCACTTTCAGAATCTTGTTAAAAAGTTTACACATTAAAATATATAATAAGCATATGTTTGTTCAGAAGTTGAAGTTTGCAAGCCCGTCATTGCAATCACACACAAATAGCCTGAGTCGGCATTTTCAGAAGTTAAAAAATATATTAAATAATATGTTTGTTCAGAAGACTGTGTATATGCAGCAATGAAATAAGCATGAGCCTCATCACCCACTGATGAAATTGGAGACTAGGGAAATGATCAGATTGATGGCACAATTTATAGACTGGAAGATAAAGAAGTCCTACAGCAGTCCCTACAGCTATACTATGTAGAGAGCAGAACTTCAACTCTTGAAGGACCAGATCAAGGTGGAGATGTTGATAAACTTCAGGATTTGCAACACGTGAAAACGGGGCGCTCTGAGAATGTTGAGAACAAAAAAAAGATGTCAAAAAACATGACATGGAAAGGGACAACAAGATCAAGAGAGCAAAATTAAGTTCTCCAAGATTTCTGAGAATGAAACAGCAGAGAAAACCATGAACATGTTCCTCCTCCAGGAGGAAAATTTGGAAAGGATAGTAATAAGTTGCAAATGATGAAACGCTTGATACAATTTTCAGGAAAGGACCAAGGCAAGCACTGGACCGTGAGTGTTAAATTCATGACACAAATTTCTGAAGAAAGCATTACAATTAAACAATACAATGAGGACCAAGTTGTGCTTGATCCAGACCCTAATCAGCATGAGCATAAGAGGTAGAATGCAGATAGTGACAACTCTAGACCTCTAGTAACACTTAACGATTTCTCTAGGGAGTAGCCTACAAGAGAAATTGAGCTACAGAAGCAGAGTTCCTGGCCATTCAAGGCAAGTAAAACTGCATGTGCCATTTTGCCACTTTCAAACGTGATAATGTACATGCCTGCTGAAAAAAATAGATGTCTTTGTTTGCTTATAAGAATAGTGGTATATGTTTCCCAGCTTAGTCTTCCATTGCAAATGTAGATGGCAGTGAAGGATTTGGGTTATGGTGAGCAAATGCTTTTCAATCTTTAAATATGTATTCCATGCTAGTGAGACATACCAGATAATAGAGCTTCCTGTTGAAAGCAAGATTAACAATAAAGAACATAAACAGTATGCAGATGACTTGTTGGCACCAAAAGGCAGTGCTACTGTTCAAACACTGAAGGACAATGTGGATACTACGAACCACAGTACAAAAACTCGCCAAGTAAAATTCAAGAGTACCTGCCAGTCAATCTAACAAATGAGAAACTCACCAACGTGCTCGTGGCCTAAATTTGGCAAGTCTGCAAAGGGAACTTTCTGTGAGTACTCAACCAATCATTACCATGGACTTGCTAGACACAAGATACACACATCTACAGGGAAACCATTGCAGAAGCATGGAAAAAATATAGATTTTAGCTTGTTAAAAATTTACTCTCTCCAAGATTCCTGACACTGCATTTGCTTAGGTGCCAAGACAATTCAAAGGAGATTTGAAGGTGAACCAAGGAGCAAAATTCTACAATTGTTTTGAGCTCTAGATTTATTGTTTTATTTCATTTTTTCCAGCCATTTCCAGCACTCTATTTCACTCCTAAAGGCTGTATTTACATGTTTAACATGTTTGTGAACCATTCAATTCAGTTTTCATGTTGTTTAACATTGTTTTAATATTACTTTTAATTTTTTAAACAAAAATGTTGCTTTAACTAGTTTAAGGTTTTATCAATTTATAGCATTAAAAGATTTTGTTTTGCTTCAATGTTTAATGTTATTAATTAAATGGTCAAAATGCATTAGAATTAAAGATGTTTAGAAATTAAAGGAATCTTTTTTACTTTCAAGGGTATTTTTTAGCATTAAAATGCTTTTTCTAATTTCACAAATACAATTTGTACTTAACATACAATGGCATCAAAGAGGAAAAAAGACTGCTTGGAAGAATTGCATACTAGGACCAACCACAATGACTGTTATTTGCAGCTACTACATGCTAAAGATGATTGGAGACAACAATTGCCTCAAGTACCACCTCATGCATTATGCTATCTGTTGATGTGTTTTTTAGGCACATGAACAAAATCTCTCAAATGTTGAAGATTAGCTTAATGATCACTTGAGAAGACTCCAAGGTTCATGAATGTAGGGTCACTACGTGTGGATAAACTCATTGCTTTGATGTGATTATGCCGGAATCACAAAGGGACTTACATTCGAATGCCTAATGCTTGACTTGCTGGAACTTAGGTCATCTGATGTTACAATATGGTGATGCTTTTGATCCTAAACTAGCTAGAATTTGAAAAAACTGGCAAAAGATGAGGGGTTGAGCGAGTCTATTTTAAAGCCTAGAATATGAGAAGATGGATGAATGATTAGGTGGAATCCTACCGAGCAAGGTCTCACCATCAAACTAAACAATTTGACACAAGCTCAGTGCAATCTTCTAAGGATATTTCAAAGATATTCGAATCAATACCATCAAACATCGATCGCCATTCAAGTTAACGTATAAGCAATGAATGTAGAATGATTCGAAGTTAAGATCATATCATTCCAGTTGACCACACAAGGCACACTTACAATCAATAAGAGGCTAGTAGTATGGACTAGGCAGATACCACATGAATACATTCAACAAATTCCTCCATTCAATCTAATTTATTTATCATCTAACATGAAGATCCAACAAGGAACCATGCACATCGTAAAGAAACAACACACTTCACCATAACTTCAATGAAAATGGAGTTCATTTACAACTTAGGCAACAATTTATGCCTTCTCCTCCTGCTCTACTCTAATTGCTATTCTATTCTTCTATTGCTATTAACTATTAGCTAACTATTAACCTTTACAAATGAAGAGCCTGAGCTTTTATAGAGAGCTCATTTACAATGAATGGCCAGGATTAAATCGCCATCAATGGCCAAGATTTTACAATGAAAACCCTAATTAGGGTTTGTTACAACAAACTCAATTTGGCCAATAAAATTATTACAACACTTTGGCATGATCAATAGATAATAGGGGTAGGTGCCTCGGAGTTTGTGCCATCACTAGTGAGCTTGATTCATTGAACTTGGACGTGTTGATGTGGACCTCTCTGATTGGTGGAGTAGTGACTGGGATGATGGCTAGGATGCCACTTCAACTTGCACTTCGTAGACTTGATTTGATTCATCATGAAGGAAAATCTCTTGATACTCAACATTATCTAGCTTCAACAATGATGACGATGATCTTTTTACTTTGATTAACTCTTCTGAAACTATCTGCTCTTGAAGGCTTCAATCATAGATGTGCAAGGTGTAGACCTTAGTTTTGAAGTATTGATGTAATTCTTATGTCACCATTGTCTTTCTCCTTCGAAACTCCAAACTCCTCTTGTGACTCTCTTCATGTCGTTGAACGTTTCTTGTGTGATCTCCTTTTTTTCTTCATTTCCTGCAAAACAAACAAGCGAGTATCAAATACACTTGATATATAGATTTAATAAGAACATATAAAGAGAACTCGCCCTCATGAAGCGACACTTGAAGTTTTTTGTTTTTTTTGCTCTTATAGTGGAGCTCTTGAAGTTTACTTCACCCTTGATATTCATGAAGTTGTCCTTGACTTGTCTTTGAACTCACTTCCATTTATTTTCTTGAACCTTGCTCATATACCTTGACTTTTGAAGTCGCTCACCTTACTGAGATTATGAAGTTGCTAATGTAGATCAAATCATAATATTCACTCATGCGGGTGAGTTCATGAAGTTCGCTCTTATACACCATTTTATGAAGTTCATTCGTCCTCAAAATGTAAAACTTGCTCATATACCTTGGGTTATGAAGTTGAAATTCGCTCTTGAAGCTCTCTACATGAAGTTCGCTTATCTCAAACATGAAGTTAAAATTCGCTTATGTAGCTTGATTCATGAAGTTGATATTCGCTCATGAAGCCTTTGAGGATGAAGGTCGCTCTAATTGGTGTGCACATTTAGTTTGTTTCTCTCATCTTTCTCATCAAGTTTGTTCTCCCTCTCCAAATTATGAAATTCGCTCATGATCTCTAACTCACGAAGTTCATTTGTATGAAGTTTGCTTGTATGAAATTCGCTCCATTTCCTCAAAACATGAAGTTCGCTCCTAATCACTCAAACATGAAGTTCGCTGCAATACTCCAACTCATGAAGTTACAAAATCCGCTCCAATACTCCAACTCATGAAGTTGCAAAATCCGTTCCAATGCTCCAACTCATGAAGTTGTAAATTTCGATCTAAGGGGTACGCACATGAAGTCTTATTTCCATTGCCTTGCTTGCTAGGCTTGCTTGTCTTTTCCAAACATGAAATCCGCTCCAAACTCTTTAAACCTTAAGTTCACTCCAATGCTTTAACTCATGAAGTTGTCTTAAATGTGAAATTCGCTCCAAATTCTTCAAACCTGAAGTTCGCTCCAATACTTCAACTCGTGAAGTTGCTTCAAATGTGAAATTCGCTCCTAATTGTGAGGTCATGAAGTAGGAATTTTGCTTGGGTTTCTCAACTCATGAAGTAAGGATTTCACTCCACTTTTGCAACTCATGAAGTTGTGATTTCACTCCACTCTTGCAACTCATGAAGTTGTGATTTCACTCCAACTTAGTAACTCATGAAGTTCGCTGTAAAGGTTGAATTCATGAAGTTCATGTTCTAAAATTTGTTTCATTCATTTATTCCCAACTTTGCTCATGAAGGCTTGAAAATGTAATTCGCTCCAAGTTCCTTATTCATGAATTTCGCTCCAAAACTTCATCTCATGAAGTAGAAATTTCGCTCCAAGAAGTGAAATCATGAAGTTCGCTCCAAACTAGAAAGTCATGAAGTCCAGTCCAAAACACAAAGTCATGTAGTTCGCTTGGCATTGAATCAACTCAAGGCGATCATCCTTCCTTTCTCATTCAACTTCGCTCATATAGGCTTGCTTGTGTATGCTCACAAGTGAAATTCGCTCCAAGGATGCAAATCATGAAGTTCAAATTTCGCTCCAAGAAGGCAGCTCACGAAGTTGAAGATTTCACTTGGCATTGTGTGATCATGGAGTAGGCACCTTTTAAATTTCCTTCACTCTTCCACTTTCAATATGAAGAATTTCACTCCAAAAGCCTTATTCATGAAGTTCGCTCCAAAGTAGCAACTCATGAAGTTCACTCCAAAGTGGTAAAGTGCTAACTACTAAAGTTGAGAATTTCGCTTCAAAAGGTGAACTCATGAAGCTTGCTCTTGAGTCTTTGATCATGAAGTAGACAATTTTACTTATTCTTCCATTTCCAACATGAAGAAGCTCGCACCAAATCTCTCAAGGATGAAGTTTGCCCCAATTCTTTCAAACATGAAGTTCGCTCCAAGAAGGTGGTTCATGAAGTTCGCTTCAATTCTTGAAGTCATGAAGTTCGCTTGAAAAGTGCAAGAAATTGGCCACAAGGAGTGTTCATGAAGTGGAGTTCGTTCTTTTAAGAGGAGCACTTGAAGTGACCTACAAATTGACAATCCTTCCTTACTCATGATTGAACTCATCATGCCTAGACTTTGCAACCCTACTACACATTTATGCAAGACTATCCACCTGACTCCTAGCCATTTTAAGCTCCTATACCTCTCTAATGCAAAGGCTAATAGCAAAAGACACAAACACAACCTAGGAAGCAGGAAAAGAGTGGGGGGTCCCCATTTGCAATGAGGCAATGTGTGAATACCTCACAACACTATCCATGACATTAGATTGTTTCCCAAGACTACACCAAAGGTGGAACAAAAGATGAACACAACCTTTGTATTGACGAACCAAAAGAAATTGGAGAATGAGGACAAACACAACCATAGCAGCATTCATGAATCCCAAATCATATTGTAGGTTCCGATTAGGATTCGTGTATTTACAACACATCCACACTCTCACCAACTTTCTAGCAGCTTCATACAATAAGATAGTGTTTTTGAGATCCATAGATGGACCAAAATTTGAATAAAATAAATAATTCTAAAAAAATGAGTATAATGCTGAAGGAAATTGTGTTAGAGGTGGGCATTGAAAATGTGTACGTTGTAACCAATAATGCAGCAGCATCTACAATGATAAGGAAACTATTTCATGAGAGGCACCCAACAATTTTGGACCCTTTGTGTTGCCGATTGCATTAAACTTTTGGTGGAAGACATAGGCAAAGTTGTTTGGGTGAGACTGGTGCCAAAAGAAGCTAGGAACGTCATCAGATACATCTACAATCACCCTTGGGTTCTTAGCTTGATGGAGAGAACATGAAAGGAAAGAATTTTGTACAAGTGTCGAATGATTTACAATTAACTTCCTCGCCTTACCAAACATCTGTACTTTGTTGATATATTTGAAGCAAATGTTTGTGAACAAAGCATGGCCAGATTTGTCTTATTCAAACAATGTTGACAGACAAATTTCATAAAGACATTTTAAGATGATGTATATAGAAAGAGAGTTGTAGAGAGAATCACGGTAGCTTCAGACTAAAATTTTAGTTTCAAATTATATCCTTTAAGTTTAGTTTTTGAAGTATTTATTTTATTTATGACTTTAATCTATTTATAGGTGTTGAAGCCTTAGTGAGGGTTCTATGCTTGGAGGGTGGAAAGCAAATCCCAATGCATTACATTTATATGGCCATAGACAATGCCAAGGAAACCATCTAAAACTACTATAGAGGAGAAAGAGCCAAATTTGAACCCATTTGGAAGATTATTGTTCAGAGGTATCTCAATCAACTCCACCAACCCATTCATGTAGCAAGATACTACCCAAACCCTTTTTCTTCTTACAAGACTTCATGAACATAAATGGGGAAGTGTTGATGTGTGTTTTAGGCACAATCGAACATAGAATAAAATACCAAATTACTTAACCCTCTCTTGAACAAAATCACCTCAAATGCTAAATATTTGATCAACTAAGACGATTCCAAGGTTTCTACGGTCAACTCTTGACATGTGGGTAACTCAATGGCTGATGTGATTTGTTATTTTCACTTGGGGACTTACACAAATGTTCTTAACAATATCGAGCTCATTCATGAATGGACATGAGTTGCCAATGGTTTTCGAATGATTTTGCAATTGAGCTTGATCTATTCTAACAAGGGATTTTAAAATAAAATGCAAAAGGATTAAGGGTTTAGGAATTCTAATCGAAAAACTAGAATGCAAGACGTAATGAATGATTCAATGAAATTCAACTAGGCAAGGTTTCACCATTAAAGAACAATTCAACACTTGCTTAGTGCAATCATCTAAGGTAAGGTTATAGATGTTCAAATTATCACCATCAAGGCAATGCATACCAATGGACGTGCAATCATTAAGTTAAATTCAATTCTATTCTAGTTGACCACACAAGGCGAACCTACAATCAGCAAGAAGCCAATGGTATAGATTATACGAATTTCATTCAAATGCATTCAACTCTTCTTTCATCCAATCTAAAATACTTGAAACAAATTCTAATCTAAATTTGGAGGCAATGAGAACCACAAATGCATACAAAATGAAATGAATAGCCAAGATTCATTTAGAATCAAGGGCCAAGATCTTGCCAACAGTGCCCTAAAGAACCCTAATTAGGGTTTGCATCAAAAAAGAAGAGGTCCAATAGGATGACGCCTAGTCATCAAGCAGGGAATCTTCTAGAAGATTTCGGCTGCATCCCTCTCTCTAGCAGCATACTCCACGAGTTTGGCTAAGATTGAATTGAATTCCTCCATTGTGACACTCGGTAAGGCTTCCTATTGTGCATCAATCACATCCAAGGCATTTGAGCGAGTATCAAAGACATCTTCTCAATCCGACATAAGCTTCTGCAAATTGTGGATGTGAACAACGAGAGAAACCAAATCATCAATCTGATTCTTCTTCAAAGATTCTAACTGACTGAAGTAGATAAACTTCATCTTTTCTTTCAACTCTTCTAAGTTCACATAGTTGGAAGCATGGACATCCAATCCCAATAACTCTTCAATGGATGTAAGGATCTCGGATTGTATCTCTTTGACTGATCCTTCCTCGTTGTGCAATCCTCTCTTGCATGATCATAAGCTAACTTCCACATGACCAATGAACAATGCCATCCTTGAAAATCATAAACATCACCTGCCTGAATAAATCCCTCCTAGACCAATGTAGGCCAATGGATTCGCTTCAACACCTTGTGACGAGATATAGTCTTCTCCTACACCGGTTGAAAATCATCCCAAACTCCTTCCAAATATTGCATCCTTAATTTAAGCATCGATTTCTTGTCAAATTCTTGGACAAACTAAGCCAGGAAATCATTCGCTTGCTTCAAAATATCTTCAATCCACTTTCTAACCTCATGATGTGTATTCCTCGTTGCCTCATAGTCAAAGGGAAATCCACAATCAATTGCAATAGGTGAGATAAAAGCAGGATCATCACACCTTTGGGAATTCATCCCTTCAATATATTCCTTGAATCTCCTGTTCTCACGATCAAGCATCTCCTTCTTCTCAATAGTTCTATTCAATCACGCCTCAATTGCCTTGACTGTATCATAACTCCTGGAATTCTTGCTTCTTTGTAGTAGGTCCAAGGTCAAGCGTGGTGACCTAATAATCCATAGGAGTGACAGCATCTCTGGCCTTATCACCCATCGAGACAACCACTTGTGCAATTCGCACACTTGTATCATCTCTAGTGATCTTAGAGAGCACCTTAGCTTTCTTCTACTCCTTTTCCTTGCCAACCCTGGCTAGGAAATCATCAATATCCTCTATAGGTTGTGTCTCTATCATCTTCTTCTTCTCCATGATTTGTAGCAACCAATCGGGAATGGTAGAAATTTTCATCTCGTCTTCGAGGCTCATATCCTAATCAAGTCCTCTCAAGGCTGAAATAACATCATCATCCATGTCCTTGTCCTTAGTTAAATCTACCAGATTGTTGCCCAAGTGGACCTCAAACTGAATAGTAGGGTATCCCGACTGTTCATCATCCTCATGTGATGCCAATTGTGCTATAGTGTGTAACTCCTGATTGTTCTCCGGTAGGATTACCATATCGAAATCTTGTCTAGATTCATCGTCCTTCTCTATCATATCATTCTCCTTCACAAATGAGGAGCTCATGGTAGACTGGGGAGTGTTGGACTTATATTTCTTTTGTCTTGAATTTTGGCTAACAATATCCTTGCCCTTTGCTTGTGACTCTTCAGGCATGCCATTTCTTCTCTTGGGAGCCTCACTCTCCTCATCATTATGTGTCCTTACATTGCTAACTGTTCTCTCATCATCATTGAGATAAGACTCCTCATTTCTCATTTTATCATACGTAAAGGTGACCATTTTTCTTAACTCATTGACGTACTTGTCCACCCATTCCCTAGAGTAATCATTCACTTCTCTCATCAATACATTCAAGTCTACCAATTCGGGATGTGTCCAACTAGGTAACATGATAGGCCTATCTTTCTCATGAAATTCGGGATGTGATTGCGGATGGACATGGTCACCATCATCTTGAACCTAATCTGGAATGGAGAAAAGATTACTCTTACTCATGAAATCCACTGACATATGAGACCACATCCTCTTCCTAATTGCGAGCTCATCCATGAGATTAGCCCAATAGTCCTCGACACCAATTCTATGTGTGAATCTTTCTTCCTTGATCGTTACAATATTTTGAAATGGATCAATTCGATCCCTACTCTTGTAGGTTCCAAGACAACAGAACTCCAATTCTTCAATAAAGTTGCGATCGCAGTGTGGCATACCTCCAATGTCTTTCCAAGTGCAATTGGAAGAGTTATCCTTGCTCTATGCTTCTCCTTTTGAAGGAAATAATACTCCAAAAGTTGTCTCACTATCTCAAGTAAGATCATCCTGTCCGTTAGATACCTAGGAAGCTTGTATGGTTCAAAGTGAAATCCCTGAATCCGTAGGTATGTGAAAGTAGGAAACTGTATATAC
This sequence comes from Cryptomeria japonica, assembly GCF_030272615.1. NCBI lineage: Eukaryota > Viridiplantae > Streptophyta > Pinopsida > Cupressales > Cupressaceae > Cryptomeria > Cryptomeria japonica. The sequence goes on from NC_081408.1 coordinate 539,533,303, forward strand.
CACGATCCATACTTCTCAACAAGTTTAGACAACTATTTGTGGATCTCACCTTGCAACAGCCTTGTGATGTACATGGTGAAAGCATCATTCACCCTTCTGTAATGTTCAATCTTGTGCATATGGAGTTGTGGATAGCACTCATAAACTCTGTATTGTCCTGGCCCATTCCCGACTTCGCCCTTGCATATCAATCCTTTGTACAGAACAAATCTGGCAAGTACGTAGACAAGGTAGGAAGTGATACTAAATCTTTTCATTTTCTCCAAACTTCTCAATTGGATGTCAAGATTATCACTTATGATTTTTGCCCAATTGACCATTGTTCACTTTGATATCTTTTCAATAAAATAATACATCCAATTCTCAAATAGTGCCACTTGAGGCGCTCCCATGACTCGGTTGAGCAAAAATACTAAGTCATTGTACTCATCCCTGAAGTCCGAACATATAAGTCTCTTGGGCAATCTGGAGTGGTGACGCCTTGTCTCAAAGACCCTCATTGTTCACAACTATCATACATGCTTCCACTCTTTTTTCAAATTTCACTAAGGCTTCATCCTTAGTCATCCCTTCCATGTCCGCATTTTTAGGGATTGCAAATATTTCTCCAATTGATTCTTCAGCTAGGTACACAAGTATTGCTCCCTTAGGTGATCTGATCATTTTGGTCCGAGGATCATAATGTTTTGCACATTCAATTATAAGTTCACTGCATTGGATGGATGGTGGAAAGCCAGCTGCATTGTAAATTCCACTCTTCATGATATTAGCCAATAGGATTGAAGGAAGATGATTCTTCACTCCGAACATTCTCCGCCTCATCTGCTTCATATCCAGGTACTCCATGTTCGTGTCCGTAACCTTCTTCCATCGGGATGATATCAGCGACTCCGGATAGAATCCCTCTTGGACAACCTTCAATTGATGTTTCCTCGCTGCTATCCCGGCCTTAGACATGTTGTACGAAGCTCGAAGTCAATATCATGACAAAAATATCTCTAATAGTTCATTTTCAAAATTTCCTAAGTTCTGATTTCTAATAATTTTGTTACATTTAAAGGCTCAAAATCAGAAATTTCAGTGGTAAGTAACATAAATTCTGAAAACCTCATGAATTTCAATCAAAATGGGGCACAAAACCCTTCTATAAACCTGATTTTCAAACCTATGCAAGGTCCGATCACAAAATATAAGTCTGAAGACACACCCTGGTATACTCAGAAAACGAAGTATTGGAAGCTCAAAAGAAAATGAAGTATTAGAAGCTCAAAAGTGTATTACCAGGTCTGAAATCTGAATTTGGAGGTCTGAATACACTCAGAAAATGACTGGTTTTAAATGTCAAAGTTACGTCAAGTCTGATTTTTCTGAAGGCAATGTCTGAATACGTCCTCCAGAGGTCTGAAAATGTCCTCCAAAGGTCTCAAAACATTCAGAAAATGCTCCACTTTAATGGCTGGAAGTGGTCACAGCCATGGCACACCTCCACACTCAAGTTATTTTACCCCCTTTAGACTCCAAAAGGGCCACACCTAGGCACAAACAAGTGGCTGGGAATGACATCTCAGTTTGAGAATAGTGCTGGTAATGGTGCTTCAGACTGAGCCAGCAATGGTGTCTTCACACAATGCCCCCCTCACAAATGATGGCTAGGAATTGTCTGAGCGCAAATCACTATTGCTGGGTAAGGAGTTTCAGACTTGCACCAGCAACGGCACCCAAGAACAATGTCACAAACCCCTCAATAATAGCGCCTAACAAACACTTGAGTAAAATCGTCCCTTCTCCAACAATGGCGCCATTTACAAAATCATCACAATCAGCAATGGCATTCACATAAAAGCTTAAAGACCTTCTTCATCAATGGCGCTATCCCACACTTGGACCAATTTGAATTCTCTAACCAGCAATGGCACCTCCAATCAGTCTTCAACCTATCAAATCAATGGCAATATAATAATATTTTAATGCTGGCTGGGTCCTTTTATTCATGTTTTCTCCTTCCAAGTTCACCATACAAGCAATGTGGGATAAAAAATTGCCTTATATCAGCCTGGTGGAAAATCAATTTGCATTGGTATTCCACAATTTGTCATTAAATGCATTATACTTGATCATTAATAATTGTGGCAAAGCAAAATAATATTATTTGGGGGGACACTTGTCACTTAAAACCTTCATCACATTTTATTCCAGCCACCTGGGGAAAATCGATCCCTATCTAAACAAATTATTTGCATTAAAAATTGCCCAACTTGCAAATTTTAACCTTGAGGAGAAAATCAACCCTCATCTGGACTCTAAAAATTCATCATTTCATTCACTTTGTCCACAAATTGCCTTCTAAGGGAAAATCGATGCCTATCTGGACAATTATATTTCATCATTTCATGCAAAGGCATCCCTAGTGGAAAAACATCCCTCATCTAGACAACTAAATCTCGTCAAAACTTGGCAACTTTATCAAAACACCTTCCAAGGGAGATTCGAACTCCATCTAGACAATTAAAATTCATTAAAATTCCCCAAAACATTCCAATGGAAAAACGCACCTCATCGGGAGAACACAATTTTGTCCACACTAATCCGTTCTACTCATTTTCCAGCTTGGTGGAAATTCGAACCTCATTTGGACAACATTATTGCACTTAACTTGGTCATCTTCACCCCTGGTGGGAAAAAGTGGGTTATTTGGACTCACCTTCCGTGTTCAATTTCGCTCAAAAGGTCTGGTGGAAAAACGACCTCCATTGGAACAACTGCAATGGAGAATCCAGATGCATCAGGGTTTTCCCAAAAAAAACATGGAACTCGGTGGAAAAATGCCCTCCGTCGGGACAAAGTCCATTTTGTCTTTAAAACTCAATAGAAAATTGCCTCCCATCTAGACAACTTGATTTTATGCCTTAATTTCATGGGGGAGAAACATTTCCCATCGAGACAATGGTAATTTTCACACTATAAAAGTCAAAACTTATCAAATTCTATCATTTTGCATCAGGACTCTCATCATTTTGACTGGATTTGGGTGGGGGAAAACTGGAATCCATTGGGATTTTGTGCATACTAACTTAACCTCCCAAGAGTGGAAAAACAACTCCTATAGGGACTTTTGACACTCTAGAACAAAAAATAACACCAGTTTGCAACACTTAGACATATTTTATGTTCAAATTTAAAACTTGTTGCAATCTCAGACTTAGCAAAATTTAGGATCACATAAACATTTTGACATTCCTAAAACATATGATCCTATTGACTTCAAAATTCGAAATTTAAACCCTGATTCGGCACATGGAAAACCTCTAGGCAAGATCATTTCAAAAACGAGACTCGAGCATTGAAAGCTCAAAATTGCCACCTGACTGCCAAAACCCTAACTAACAAGACACGGAAAGCAAGAAAGAGGGGGTCCCCATTTGCAATGAGGCGATGTGTGAAAAGGTGACAACAGGAGGTTATAGAGAGCCTCTCAACATGCATTGAGAGGAAAATGCCTGAAGTTAAGACGAAGGACCTAATTATTGGAGAGTTGTGAAATTGCATGCAAGATAGGGCTCTTTTCTTCAACAATAGCTATCTAAGGGAAAACCACGCAAGCACCAAATAACAAAAACATATGAATCTTCATTTATAACATACAATTATTGCTTACATACAAACTTTTGAATGTCTTCCTTGTAGCTAGTTGGTGGGGTGATTCAAAATGGAAATGCCATGAATCTTCATAAGCTATCTCTCCACATTGTCTCAACCTTGTAGCCCTTTTGGATGTAAATGCAACAAGAGTTTGATTGAGGCCATTCACATGAAAAAGTGCAACAAGTTGACACAAAAGCATTTCAATGAATTTGTCTTTGTGCAATACAACCTTCACCTTGGCATTTTAAAAGTACATGTGGCTGCTTAGGAGTCAATTGACTTGGATGAAACTGAGATATAGTGATTAGACTGCACAAGATGAGGACACCAACATGTTTACAGAAGATGACATTGTTGATTTTGAGAGGAAACAAAAGACACACTAAAAACAACAGTAGTCTGATTGGATGACATTGAGGAAGATATTGATATCGAATCAAAGGATTTGTCGTTGCCTTCTAGTTCAATGTTGGAGCTATAGCCTTCTAGTACGAGGTTGAAGTTGCAAACATCTACAAGGAGTAGACCCCAAACTATCACTAGAATGTATACAAGGAAGATGATATTTTATATTGTCGTAACTAGCATGGATCTGTAAATTTTTATGATGATTTGCAATCATTGTAAATTTGTGATACATATCATATTTATTGACACTGTTGTATTCAAATGATGATACAGTATTGTACTTATTTCATAGTCAAATCTAACAGAAAATATTTCCCCAACAGTTGACACTCATTTGATACATTGTGCAATTGTATTTTGCATTAAAAAATTAAATTTATGATTTTGAAGTATTTTTTAAGTTGCTAAATTATGTCAATGTTTTGTTGAGTCACGAAATCCAAGTCAAATTAGAATCTATCAAGTTTTGTCAAGTTATGAGTTTTAAACTATGCTATCAATGATATGATGTGAGAGAAACAGTCTTCCAAGAGTGAAGTTTTATGCTGTTAAAGAATATTAAATCCAAATGGCTGGCAGAGACCAGCAGCATGTACTTGCCTGAATGTTGTGCTCATCACCTCCAGCATAAACTATTAAGTCATTCTATTAATAAATAAAAACTTTGCTATATGTGTTGATATGGTTGACTTTTTACCGTGATCAATGAAACTCATCAATGTTATCGCTTCTGCTCTGAAGCATATATTTTGTACATTTTCTATGTCTGTATAAACCAAATTCGGCATAAACTGTGATTGTAAGCAAAACAAGTTCAAAAATATTTGAATTCATCATACAACTGTACCTCTTTTCTAATCCAAATGGATATATATAAATCTGGAAGCTTAAAAAACAGTTGATGGAATGACCTTAAAACAGATAGTGCTAGAAAGTTAAGGATTAAGCTCTTTTCAAAAAATAAAGCAATCACAGACTTTGGCAAAAGAGAGCCTAAAGCACATGTGGTCATTAAAGACCTTGAAGACTAATCTCAAAATATATTTGGTTGCTAAAAACAGCTAAAGTTTAAATTGTCAAAGATTCTACAAAGAGCCTTGAAATATAAGATAAAAACTAAAAACTAAAAAGAATATTAACATGAAACTTCAGGCACTTGGAATCACTCAGGTACACTTCTATTATGATCTTGTATAAAGAGAAAGTATGTGTTTGGAAATGGAAGTCTGGAACTATCTTCATTGACCTTCACCTTCTTCATTACCCTGAGTTGCCATCAAGTACGTATTGATTAATGTTCTGCCAAGATACAACCCCTACCATTTGGGTGCATGGGGGCATCCCAGAACATCCCCGACATTCTAAGGATGTCCCAAGGACACCCTAACATTGCATGTCATCACCAAAGCGTTGAAGTTGTCTCTTAAACATCGCAAGGATGTCAAGACATCTCTGCCCTCAATTTATTTTAATAGATAAAAATGAAAAAAAGGCTCAGAAAAATATAAGAGACAAATCCAAGCAAAAGTCAAACTCAAATCAATATCAGATATGTTTCCAGAATGAAATGGAAGTGTGGACAACTACTATTTCCTACAACATAGTGTGGAATCATGGAAACTGAAATCAATGTGAGGTCTTCACCTTGAAATTAGGAATCTCTAGAAATCTAGTTTGGATTCTAATAGTAAAACTGTATGTCAAGAGTTTGGAATTTGAGCTAAGGAAGGCAACAAATTTCATAATGGTAGCTCCCTCAAAATATGGGTATTGTAAAGATAGATGATGTTTATTAAGAGATTACACTTATTTATAAGTGTTTCTATCAAAATTAGTAAGGCTCTATTATAATTATTGTAAATATTATTGATTAAACTAATATTAACAAAGGGGATGAAGGCTCCTTAAATAGAGAATACAAGGAGGAGGTCTCCAGTACATCACAGACTTCCTGATATTCCAGTTAGACATGAAATTAATGAAAAGAAACCTAAACAGAATTTACTAAAATGACAAACTGACATAAAATAGAAAGTTACTAACTAAACTTAAATGACCATTAAATGACATAAAATAGAAAGTTACTTACTAAACTTAAATGAACATTAAATATAATAATAAATTACTCTAATACCCTCCCTTAATGGCCATTCCACAAACTACCCTACAGAAAACTAGACAAAATCTACAGGTCATTTGGCCATCAAGGCATGGAAGGCTGACTACTCATCAAAATGTTCTTCAACATGAACCTGCTGCTAAGACTCCCCCTGGTTGGACTTCTGATCAGCCAACTGCTTTCTGCAGAACCTCTGGACGTTACCAAGCTTACCACAATAGTGACATGTGATAGTCTTTTTGAAACCCTCCTCAAACTTTCTTTGTTCTTTTTGCTGAGTGGACTCATCTTTGCCTTCGTATTTGACAGTATGCTTGTTCCACACTAGCCATGTCACTATTGCTACCAAACTATTGTCTCCACCTATCTTGCTGCAAAAGCTTGTTGCATAGGTCAACAAACTTCAAGTCAACATTCGTGGATGTAATGTTGAGCGTTTTAATTAAGTGTTTGTCAAATCGTGGTAAATTTTTGAGTGTGATTACCACCATATCCTCTTCCTCCATCTTGCGACCAATGGCTTCCAGTTGATCACAAATGTCCTTGATCTTCATAGGATGCTCCTATAAGGACATCTTGTCATCTACCATGATCGAAAATAACATATTCTTTAGAAAGAATGATCGGCTCTTGTCTGACATTTCATGGAGATCCTTCAGATGCGTCCAAATCTCCGCAATTGCCTTGCCAAACGACACTTCTAGAAGCATTTTGTCGATGATTGATAGCTTCAGCAACATAACCGCTTCTTGATTACGCTCATCAAACTTGTCTTGGTCTTTGCCCACCACTATAGGACAAGTATATGTACCTAGAACAATCTAATCTAAGCACTGGTACTCAAAAATAGAGATCATCCTCTACTTCCAGGTATTGTAGTTCTTGTCATTGAAGCGTTGATTGTCTTCCAGCATGATGTTGGTCAACGACACCATCCCTCCTGCTTTCCAACGAGGTCAACTTCTCAAAAAAGTTAAAAACCTTAAAGGTCTGATTTTCCTATCAAAAACCTTCAACAAATAGCTAGCACAAAACTTGAGGCAAGCATCACAGAGATTAAAACCCTTGATTTATTGCAAAAATCAAGCAAAAAACAAAACCCTTGTAGCACAGATCCCGAGGCACTAAAATTTTGAAAAATTGTCTAGCACAAAACTAGAGAATGCCAAAAACTTCTAATTTTATTAATAATTCAGGTACACACTAAAAACAACCCTTGGTAATTCTAGCCATGGTCAAAAACACCTCCAGTTGCAAGAAACCTTAGCTAGAGAAAGAAGGCACCTAGATCGCGCAGAAAATAACCAAAAAAATCGCCACGAAGTCGGAAAATACAAAAAACCCATCCGCACTCAAAAAAAACAAGGTGCAGCTCGCGATACAGAAGAAAACTTTGTGTCTGCTTCAGAAAAACGAGCCACAAAAAATTGCGAACAAAAAACACTTCCGCAAAAAAAGAACTCAGAAAAACCCAAGCCTTTGAAAATGGATCATGATTAAAAAAGCCCTTTTCACAAAACGAAAAACATAGGTCGTCGCGGAAAAGAAAGATCCAACCATAGACTTGTGCCAATTCTTCCATGAATTTGATGGCCTTGTCTACAACTTTTGTAATCCATTCCTTGGCTACTTTGGCTGCCATCTTCATTCTTTCAAAGCTCTCAACTGATTCTTGTGGAAGAGCCAAAGGTGGAGTGACTGCTACCTCTTCTCTTCTAATAGGATTTATCAAATGTCAAATATAATCCTTCAATTGTTCATTCTCCACTTTGAGTTTGTCCTTCTTTTCTTCCTCTTTCCTTAGCCTTTCTTTGATGGCCTTGACTGAATCATCAAACTCCTCGACTTCCTGCTCCTTTGTAACAGGACCTAAGTCCACAGTCACTAGCTTGTAATCTTCAAGAGTGATGTCCTCTTTTGTTTTGTCAACTTTTCGAATGGTCACCTATACTAAACAAGATCCTGTGTCATCTTTATGGATTAAGGAATATTTCTTTGCCTTCTTTTCCATAGATTGGTTCAATCTGGCTAAGAACTTTGTTGAATCATCCATTGGTTGGACTTCTATAATAGCTTTCTTTTTCATTCTTTCTATTAACCAATCTAGTACCGTTGGCTATTCAATGACATCACCTTCTTCGTTTCCTTCATTTCCCCCATTTCCTTCATTCCCCCTGAGTGCGGAAATCATTCCCTCTTGAAAAATCTCCTTCCAAGATATCAACTTCAATATTCTCCAATTCCTCATCCATTACCATCACTGGATTATCAAGGCTATCAGGAACAACTTGCTGCTGGACTGGTTCTTCATTTGGTTCTTCACAAATTGGAGGAGGAATTTCCATTTCAATTTGTAGATTGTCTGCAACTAGAGCTTTGTTTGTTGATCTTCTTGTCATTGATGTCAACATATGTGCAATTTGCTTGCTGCCACGTGGTTTGAGGTGCAGTCTCTGTTGTTTTCATGTTATGCAGAAGTGTCAATGGATGTCAAGGCTGCCACTTGTCTTTGTCATCAGTTGGCTCTATTTTGTAACTGTTCTTTTTGTCTTTGGCGGTTTAATGATATTGACAGAGAATTTTGGTGGTTTGTCAAAAGTCTGCACAAGTTGGTAGAATATTCTTGATTGCTTCAACTTCTTCTTTAGATCTAACAACTGTGCCTGTTTGTTGATCATTTTATGCGTGCAAAAGCAATTTCAATTTGTACAGAGTTTGAATGATTAATTTCTGGACTGTGCATAAGAGGTTACCAGTCTGAGAAATATGTTTTTTCTCTGAAGTATTCTCCAAATAAAGTCAAAGCTTGTTTGTTGGAAGGTTAGAGTTTTTGATAAGTAAAAAATCTGATTCATTTGTGTGTGTGGGCGTGGAGATATGAGCTTGAGAGAAGATATTTTAAAAAGTGTGAATATTGATGTGAGGACTATTTTTGATAGTTCTTTCTGGGTTGCAGAGTAGAATAACACCCAGAGTTTTTTTTCTTGAAGAATAACACGCAGAATTTTTGTTACTAATTCTCATGAAGATGACATACAGAGATACACATGCAAGAATATCAAATGGCTAGGTGACTCATCCAAAACTCATGTTCTGAAATCTCGTTCAATTTATATTGAAGATATCATAGGTGACTTCTATGTAATTTTCGAAAGTTTTGAAAGAGAAAGGGTGTTTGTGAAACATTCCTCTTAGATTTACAAGAAATTTACAATCTGATGTGTTAAAGTTTGAAGTCTGAGAGGTTATAAATTCAATTTTTTATTTCTTCTTTTAAGAGGTTGGAGCCTCTGTATCTTTGTTAGAGTTGGAGCTCTTTGTGAGGTCAGTGCCTCTTTTGTTCTGAGTTGGTGCTCTTTGTGTGAGTTTCAACTCACTGTTGTAATTGGGTTGGTGCCCATTTGATTTTATGAAAGCTTTTGATGTCATGGTTTTTTACTTGAAAGGGTTTTCCACGACATAAATCTTGTGTTCTCTTAGAGTTTATTGGCTCAGCTCTATTGATTTGTTTTTATCTGTATTAAAATTTTTTTGAAATACTGATTCATCCCCCCGCCCTCTCAGTATTTCTGATTTGGTTTACATTGTTCCTATATGTGGATGAGCCAACTTCTTCAACCAAAGAAGTGTTGGTAGAGGAAGATGCATTGTTTGTTTTCTGCTTCTTGTGTATAATCTCGTCATTTGATGTCCTCTTTCTTCTTGGCCTTAGTGAACTCTCTATTGCATCCTTCCTTTTCCTAGAATTTCCAATTTCTGGCTTCTCAGCATTGTGAGTCACTTCACCCTCATTGGAAGAACAAGAATTCCTGCTTCCTATTAAATCATAGGTGAAGGCAGTATTCTTCTCCTTCAGTTTGTGAGTCTGTTGATCCATCCACCACTTAGTGTATTTCATGACTAGCCTCATTAATGTATCCAAATCTGAAAGCTCGGGTTCAAACCTGTTGGTTCACGTTTTATCATTTACCGAACATTAGAATAAAATATCCAAGGATACTCTACCCTCTCTTGAACAAAATCACTACGTGTGCCAAGATTGTGAGAAAGACCACACTGCGACTCCAAGGTTTATATGTGCGAACGGGCGACTTTGTGTTGGACGGCTACCTTGGTTATGTATGCCGAAATACAAGGGAGACTTACGCTTAGCTTGTTCAATTCACAATGAAGATCCATCGCTTGGGTTTTGAATCATGGACTTTAAGAAAACTGAAAAGGAGATAAGGGTTAAGAGGTTCTAATCTATTCCTAAGAATTCAAGAAACGGTATTGACCAGGTGAACCCAATAACAACACTTTGCTTCGCCACGCTAGGACAACTACACAAAGTGGGTGCAGTCTTCAAGGGATGTGCTTATGATTTTCACGTCATGAATAACTACCATCAAATCGAACAATATTCATCCAAACACAAGTTAAGCATCCACAAAGTAAGCTCGGACTAACTTCACACAATGAACAAAAATCATCTATTCATCAAAAGTATGAGCGGAAGATTCGCCATAAATCAATACTTATCAGATCTTGCATTCATCTAACATACATGAAATAAAATCTAAACTATGATGAGGGATAAGAACCATGCAAACTCCAAAGTAAGAGAAGTAATCACCATCAATTTAAACAATGCATTAATTATTACTTTGGTAGTCATAAACAACAATTTACTTATCTCAACATGTTTTGCAACATGCTCCCATGTTTTACAAAAGAGGGGTGAGCTCAATTTATAGGCTCGTCAATTACAATTCAATGGTCAGGATTCATTTTGAATCAACGACCGAGATTACAAAATAAAACCCTAATTAGGGTTTGCTACAACTAGCTACCCCTCGACCAATGAGAAAATTACATTTGAGGACACTTGTCCTTCTTGCTAACAATAAACCAATAATAAAATAGAAGGTTGTTGCTTTGTGAAGTGTGACTTCTAGAAGCTTCTAGATAAGTCAAGTTCATTGAACCTGGACATGCTGACTGGGAACAATATGATTGGTCCTTGAATTCTCCAATTTGTGTCGATAAATTGTCTAAGTATGGAAATTTGTTTGGAATACTCTTCTTGCCACCATCTGATTCTGATTGGGAGCTTGTCTTTAATTCTTCAGGAGATCAAATCCTTCAAGAAGTTGCCCTGATTGCTTCAATAGGTTTGGGATTGTAAATGAAAATCTCCAAAAAGTTTGGAACTTCTTTCTATATTTTCGCCAAGTCTGAAGACTTTCCTTTCTTGATACCTTGAAATTCTTTCATGTGCCCTAAATTTGGAGAACTCCCTTGTGCCTACGCCACAATGGAGGAAATTGGAACTCTCTGTGAAATATTTCCCATGCTTTGCCAAATTTTGGCTATTCGATTTCATTTTGTGACACCTTCATGTGAACCTTCCAACACCTAGCCGAGATTTTGGCCATCTCTATGCTCGAATGAACTTTGCCTATGGATTTGCCCTCAATTCTGAATTTGGCTTGTGCTAAGTAGGACAAACTCCACCCTCGGACAAGGATTTTATTCATTTCCTCTTTACTTTTCCTCTTTCTTCATGTTTCCCCTCCAACACTTAGTCAAAATTTGATTCTTTTGTTGTGGAAAATTCCACACTTAGCCATTTTTTTATTTTATTTTCTCTTGGCAAATCCCAACACTTGGATTGGACTTTGGAAATTTCTTTCCTTCCTTGGGTAGGTGAATGTGTTGGCAAAGAGTCTTTATAAATTCATGTGTGTTCAAAAAATTTCAAGTGTTGAAAATTTCAATAAGTGTTGAATTTATTTTCCCTTTGAAATAATAAAAATATTAAAAAATATTTTAGGTGTTGAGCTTAATTTTCCAACCCTTTCAATCTTGATTGATCTTTCAATGGTGTATCTCATGCTTCTTGTCCAATTTGTCTGTTCCTCTAGCCATTTTCCTCTTTCATGGCGAATTTGGTCTCTTGCTAGGCCGAATTAGTCATCTTGCCATCATTCTCTAGTCATTGCGAACTTTGCCCATGTTTGGACATACTAACTTTGTGCCATTTTACCTTTCTACCTTCAACTTCCACTAGGCGAACTTTGGGGATGTCTAGTCATGTGTAGGTTGATTGGCCAACTTCTTTAGGTGCTGGGCGGACTTTAACCTCTTCAAGCCATCTTTTCCTTCTCTTTGGCAAACTTGATCATCTTTGTGTCTATGCCAAACTTCATAGGCTTCCAACCATAGGAGAACCTCATGAATATTTGGACACCTTCCTTAGCTGGGCGGACTTTAGGATTGTCTCGCCATTCAACCTTACTCTCTCTCCTTGGGTGGGGCGGACTTGACAAGTGTTTGGACATTTTTCTTGACTCTTTCCTTGGCGGACTTTATCATAGCTTTGCCAAGCTTGGAGCAGACTTTGCAGATGCCTTGCCACTTTCTTACACAGTTGGGCGGACTTTGGATTGGCCATTTCTTGAGCAAAATTCATCATAGATTGAACATTTTCAACTTTTCTTTCAATCCACCAACACTTTAGCCAAATTTTTCTTCATCTTCCTTGGGCAGATTTGCTTCTTGCTTAGGGAATTTCCTTTGACACTTAACCAAATTTTGAAATTTTATTCTCCAAGGTATCAACACTTAGCCAATTTTCAGGATTTTTTCCTTGGTGGACTTCAACTTGTGTCGGACGTTGTGCAACTTGGCTGGGCGCACTTCAACTTGTGTCGAACGTTGTACAACTTGGCTGGGCGCACTTCAACTTGTGTCGAACGTTGTGCAACTTGGCTGGGCGGACTTCAACTTGTGTCGGACATTGTGCAACTTGGCTGTGCAGACTTCACAGCTGATTGGACATTGCCAAACCTTGGGTGAGAATTTTGGCAGGCTCTTCGGACGTGTCCAAACCTTGGGCGAGAATTTTGGGCAAAGTGGATGGATGCTTTTCTAGGGCAGACTTGACATTGGTCTGGTCATGTGCCATGTTTGAATCCCTTCCATCTCTGCCATCCTCAAGTTTGATCACCTCGGCAAGTCGAACTGATTAAACAATTGCCCACAAAATTCTGCCACCTTAGTCACAAGCAATGAACAAATATGTGTGGCTCAGTAGGTCTGATCGACCTCCATGGCGGACCTGGTATATGACTGAAATCACCTCCAATCTTCTCAAAAACCACCGCCAAATAGCTTCTAAAAGATCGCCTATCTTCCCTCAAAATGCAAATAATGAATTCCGAAATTATATCTGACTGTTGCAAGTCTCCCAAGGCTCCCAAATGAATGAATCAATGCAATCATCAAGCTACGAATGAACACAACTCTGAACTGCAAATTGCCTTTAGCAAATTTGGCCTTTGGCCACCAAACAATGAAGAGACTGAAGTATCTCCTCCAATCGCTGCAATAATCTCAGCTGATAGTTTCACAGCCTCGAAATTGCTTAGCCTATGACAGTTGCCATTCCCAAAGGCTCAATAATGGCGGAAACCCAAACTGGTTCCTTCTCCATACAAGAACTCCAAATCAAATATCAAATCCTGGATGCTTAGAAGCTTGACTAGATCTTCTTTTATACTTTTTCAATCCATCTCCAGAAGCTTCTAAAAATAATATTTTAATATTATTATTTTACTTAAAGTGACTATTAATTATTTTATTTTTATTTAGTCACTTTATTAATTTAATAAAATATAAAGTCATCTATTAAAAAACAAATGAGACAACTTATATAATATTAAATTAAATATTGTTCCACTTATTTCTCCAATTTAACTCAATCCAGGAATCATCCACAAACAACATCAGGCCAAAACGGGGACATTACACAGAAATCCTCAAGATCAACTTTATGTTTATACTTCTTTGTGTTTACCATCCCAATATGGTGATGGGGATCAAAGTTGGACCTTGATCGATACAAGGAGAATGGGTACAATTGCATTTCCATGTCTGCCTTATCAGCTGCCTGTGTTGATGGACATGATTCTAGCATCTTTCCAACGAAAAGGGGAAAAGAAATTCCAGCCTTTTTCTTGCCTCTTTGGAATTTTTCATGTATCGAGTTGTCTGATGACTTCTAGCATTATCATCTTATTTATAGTATATCTTGGAAGTTTAAATGGGCATCTTGTAAATCCTTGGATCCTCAAGTATGTGAATCTAGGAAATTGAATATACCAAGATCCAAACTTGCTTATCAAATCCTTGGCCTCCTATGTCAATCGTTGATGAGTGCCTCCTTGAAATAACCTACTGATGTACATAGGAATGCATCATTAAGTCTTTTCAAATGGGATTTCTCCTGTATATGCAATTGTGGATAGCAATCATATGCTTTGAATTGACAATCCTTGTTTCCCACAAGGCCTTTGCAAATCAATCCCTTATATCTGTAACACCTTGCCAGCATGTAAATGATGTAGGAACTCGTGTAAAAAGACTTTGTGTGCTCCATGTTTCTCAGTTGCTCATCTATGCTATTACTGATAATTTTTGCCCAATTTATCATCTTGACATCGAAAGTGACCTCATCGATGAAGTAGAACATTCAAGGCTCGAATTGGTAGGCTTCAGGGCTTCCCTTGACGCTGTTTGACAATAGGATGAGTTCTCCATACTCTTCTATGAAATCTGTCCCGAAAAGTTTCTTAGGCATTTTGATATAATGAGCCCTTGGCTTTTGAAATCAGTGATTGTTGATTACTTCAGCACAAGAGTCAGGTTTTGCTTCAAAAATTCTTAAGGTCTCCTCTTTGGTCTTGTATATGGTGGAATGGTAATCTGGAAAGCCGAATGCTTCTTTGATGGCCATTTCTCTAAGGTAGGCTAGCACTCTGCCATCAAGTGCCACAACTTGTCTCTCTTGGATGTTATAGTGTCTAGCACATTCTACTATGAGCTCGTTGTATTGTATAGATGAAGGAAATCTAGCTGCTTGGACAATTCCATTTCTCATCATTCTGCGTGCTAAGGGTAAAGGAAAGCATTCATCAAACCCATACATTCTTTTCTTGAAGTCCTCGAAGTCCACATGGCCAAGGTTGGTATCTCCAACCTTCTTCCATTTTGTCACAATCTTGGACTCCGGTTGTGGTCCTTTGTTATTGAACTTCATCTGCACCTTTGTGGAAATCCCTCCTTGAGTTGACATCTACCACTTGAAAAACATGAAAAATTTCTAAGTTTAAAAAAACAGGGGATTTGATGTTTGTTTCCAGCCTGGAGTGCAAAATTTGATGGAATTTCAAAGAATGATTCTGATTTAAATTATGAAACTCTAAAAATTGTAACTAAAATCAGACTTAGTGAAATTTTGGAAATTGAAATTGAGTCTGATTGTGAAATTTTTGCCTCTAAATCTGCATAAAAGCGTAAAAAGCAAGATGATCTCGAGTAAAATTTAAAGGATCTGAAATGAAAATTCTCTTGCAAGTCTGGAAAATTAGAAATTCAGACTGAAAATTGTCTTGAAGTCTGAAAGAAATAGGAATTCTGAAGAAAAATCTGCCTTCAATCCTTAGTAAACCTGAGAATTTTGATGAAATCCCTTCAATTGCTTTAAGGAATCGCTTTCAACTTTGTCTCAAGTGTAGAAATTGACCTGAAATTCTCCTAGAAGTTGCCTTGTACCTACAATTTTCTTTGAAGTTTAGAAAAAATTATTTCCTAAGCTTCAACTTTCAGCCTTGAATAGCGATTTGTAAATGAAATGCCAATGCTAATTTTAAAACAGTGCGAGACACGCAATGGATTTCAAAGAATTGATTGATTTACAGAATGAGCAAGACGCTCATAAATAATACAAGGGAAACTGTTGAGAAGATCGTAGAAGATCTTACTAAAATAGAATATACACTATTGAGCATTAATACTAAAATTAACATTATTTTAATATTCCAATACCCTCCCTTAATGCTCAGTCTATTAACTACACCTATAGACCCCCTGAATTTTACAAATTTTTCAGGACCAAGGGGCTTGGTGATGATGTTTGTTGGCTGCTCCGAGGTAGGAACATACAGCAACTGGATAGATCCGTCTTCAACCAGTTGTCGAATATAGTGACAATGAGTTTCCACATGCTTGGTTCTTTCATGGAAGACTGGATTCTTGGCGAGTTTGAGCACTCCCTGATTATCACAGAACAAGGGAGTTGGACCTACCTGGGAGACATGCATATCCGCAAGCATTCGTCGAAGCCAAACCGCCTCACAAGATGTTTTAACTGCTCCCCGATACTCTGCTTCTGTCGAGGAGAGAGCCACTACCTGCTGCTTCTTACTAGTCCATGTGACAGCACCAGATCCCAAACTAAACACATACCCTGTTGTAGATTTACAGTCATCAACCGAACCTGCCCAATTAGAATCTGTGTAACCACTGAGTGTAGGATCAGAACTCCGAGTGTACAGAAGTCCATAATCAGGAGTGCCACTCACATAACACAGCACACGCTTCGCTGCTATCCAATGATCAGCCTTGGGAGCTATCATGAAGCGTGAAATGTAGCTCACTGCAAAACTGATGTCAGGTCTAGTGGCAGTAAGATAGATGAGGCTGCCCACTAGTTGCCTGAACAAAGATTCATCCACAACTGGTGAAGATGACTAAGCTGAAAGTTTGAGCCGGGGTTCCATAGAAGTAGAGGAAGGTTTGCAATCCTGCATTCTGAACCTGTCCACAAGACTTCTGGCATACTTGGACTGAGAGAGAAAGATATTGTTCTCAATCTGCCAAACTTCAACTCCTAAGCAGTAATGTAGAAGTCCCAAATCTGTCATATCAAAGGTGCGGCACAAATCTTGTTTGATCCCAGTGATCAAATGTGTTGAACTACCAGTAATGATTAAGTCATCCACATAGACAACCACAAACAGAACATCATTACTGGTATGCTTGATATGCAGGTTTGCATCAGATGGACTCCGCTGAAAACCATGATCTATCAGGTACTTATCAATTTTCATGTACCAAACCCGAGGAGCTTGTTTCAGACCATAGAGTGCTTTGACTAGTCTACAGACCTTCTGTTCTTGACCAGCAACCTTGAATCCTGGGGGTTGCGTCATGTAGACTTCTTCCTGTAAGTCACCATTCAAAAAAGCACTCTTGACATCCATCTGATGAACTTTCCAACTGAACTGGGCTGCCAAGGCAAGAACGAGCCATATGGTACTCATTTTGGTTGTAGGAGCAAAAGTCTCCTCGTAGTCAATGCCTTCTTTCTGTGAAAACCCACGAGCTACAAGACGAGCCTTATACTTGTCTAGGGTTCCATCAGCTTTGTATTTTACTTTGTACACCCATTTGCAGCTAATGGGCTTCTTCCCTGAAGGAAGATCAGAAAGGGCCCAAGTGTGATTCTTTTGAAGACTCTAGAACTCAACTTCCATAGCATGTTCCCACTCAGGTATACCTTTAGCCTCTGAATATGTCTGAGGCTCAAAAACACTGTGTATGTTAGCCACGAGAGCAAAATTGACTGTATGCTGTTGTTTGCTCTTATTACGGGAGGTTCTACCCTCAATGAGCTCAGTATCCCTGAGATCACCAATGGTCTTGGCCCACCATTTAGGCCGGAGAGTAGAAGTGCTAACATCTGGAGGAGCTGGAAGAGGCTTAG
The DNA here is from genome assembly GCF_030272615.1 of Cryptomeria japonica. Taxonomy (NCBI): domain Eukaryota; kingdom Viridiplantae; phylum Streptophyta; class Pinopsida; order Cupressales; family Cupressaceae; genus Cryptomeria; species Cryptomeria japonica. Next base: position 539,551,062 of record NC_081408.1, read on the forward strand.
AATCCGGAACAGGAGCAGCAGCAGGAGGATTATTCTCCGGAGGGAACTCAGGTAGTGCATCATCGAAAATGGATTCTCCATCATCCCGCCCATCAGGTGAACCTAATGGAAGAAGAACACTGTGAGGCTGATCCTCAGAACACTGCTCAGAAGAAGGGGACTGAAAGAATCCTCTATCTTCATCAAATACAACGTCACGACTGAAGATAAGACGTTCAGTGCCTATATCTATCAGTCTGTAGGCCTTATGGTGATCACTGTATCCTATCATCATGAGTTTCTGACTTTTGGAATCCAACTTGGAGCGCTTAGCATCTGGAATCCAAACATAGGCAACAGAGCCAAAAACCTTCAGGTGGCTGATCTTAGGCTTCCGAACAGACCAAACCTCTTCTGGAGTCTTCCCCTTAACAGCCTGAGTAGGGGAACGGTTAAGGAGGTAGACAGCAGTAAACACTACTTCAGCCCAATACTTATTCGGAACACTCCTGTGTTGTAACATTGAGCAAGCCATCTCAACAACCGTACGATTGCGACGCTTGACAACACTGTTTTGCTGAGGAGTGTAGGGTGTAGTCAATTGGCGTTTGATGCCATGGATATCACAGAAGTTGGAGAATGCAGAAGAACAAAATTCCACCCCCCCCCGTTATCTGTCCTAAGAGTAACGATGCTACATCTAGACTCTTTTTCAACTAAGGACTTAAACTTCTGAAAGATACTAAATACATCTGATTTGTGTTTAAGAAAGTACACCCACATCTTTCTACTAAAATCATCTACAATAAGCAAAAAGTATTTGCAACCAGTAACAGAAGATGTATTCATAGGACCACAAATATCAGCATGAAGTAATTGAAGTACCTTTTTGCCATTTTTGGACGGAATCTGCATTTTCGGCTAGGGTTTTGACCCTCCAGATTAAGTCGAAATTTTTTTCTAAGCACAGATTCGTGGTGGGTTTTTCGAGATCTCAACTGGTTCGTCGTCAGAATTTGCTGGGTGCCTTGATTTTCGAGCCAGCGGATCCAGATTTCGACAACAAATTTGTTCTGGGTTTTTCGCAAGGATTTTTGGGTTGTCTTCAGATTTTTCTGGGTCAGTCGGAATTTATTTCTTGAAATTCGTGCTCGTCGTACTTTATTTTTTTTGAAGTCTGTACCTGCATTTGCCTTTGTTTCTGCATTGGGATTTGAATTTTTTGAAGTCTGTACCTGCATCTGCCTCTGTTTCTCTAACCAACCTGATGTTAGAAGGCAGTCAACGCTTTAATGGCAACAATTACAACATTTGGAAACAACGTATGTTGACCATTTTCGAATATAGGCGTCTTGACCAGCTTGTTTTGGGAAAAGAGCTCAGTCTTGGTACACCTGGTGCAGATCAAGATAAGTTTGATGAACGCAATCGGGAGGCAGTTATGCTTCTCAAACTCTCCGTGACTGATGATCAGTTACCGCAGATTCCTTCCGGCAAGACAGCTTCTGACATTTGGAAGCATCTGAAGGAATTGCATGAGACATCTGACAAGAGCCGAGCATTCTTTCTGAAGAATCAGCTGTTCTCCATCATGATGGACGAACGCATGTCCTTACAGGAACACCTCACGAGGATCAAGGACATTCAAGATCAACTCGAAGCTATTGGTCGGACTATGGAGGAAGAAGACATGGTAGTAATCACTCTGAAAAGTCTTCCGAAATCGTATGAACACTTCATTGAGACCCTTAATATTACTTCAACTAATTTTGACTTGAAGTTTTCAGAATTGTGCACCAAACTTCTGCAGCAGGATCGCTGGAAACAACAGTTTGGTAGTAGTACTACGTCAGCCTCCTCGGAAAATGCCTTTACAGCCAAATCCTTTCACAAGGATAAAGGCAAATTTCAGTCCTCTCAGCCTTTTCAGCAGAAAGGCTCTTCTTAGACATAGGATGATGCTAAGAAAAAGAATGTGCAGTGCAATTACAGTCACAAGTACGACCACATGAAGAAAGATTGCCGTCAGAGGCTCGCTTTTGAACAAAAGAAGCAGGGAGGGTCACACCAGAAGGTGCATGTTGCTGAACATTCCGAGCAGAAGGAGTCTGCCTTTTATGCCTTTATGGCTAAGAGGTCTTCAGATCATGCCAGGTCTTCTGCTTGGTACATCGACTCTAGTGTGTCACGTCACTTTTCTCATCGGCGTGACTGGTTTACAGACTTCTCATCTTTCAGTGATTCCGTTGTATTCGGCGGAGGTGAGGAGTATACAGTTGTTGGCAGAGGCACTGTTCAGATACAGTTTGGTTGCAGGAATCTCATCTTCCTGAATGTGTACTATGTTCCTGGTATGGAACTTAATCTACTCTCTGTCAGTCAGATTATGAGGAATTCTCCTTAGCTAGATGTGGTGTTCAGTGCTCACAAGTGTTCCATCATTGATCGGGAGACTCGTCTTACTGTTGTTGTTGGTCTAGAGGATCATGGCCTATATAGGCTTCTTGACACTGGTGATTCTCTTGAAGTGGCTCTAGCAGCTCATGTTTCCCCTCTCAGCACTTTGTGGCATCAGAGATATGGACATCTCAACATTCAGTATCTCTCTCAGCTATCTTGGGAGGGACTTGTTTCAGGGTTACCTGATATTCAGACTCAGCATCTTGGAGTCTATGGCCCCTGTCAAGCTGGCAAACAACATTGGACTTCATTCACACATGGAGAGTCTTGGCGCGCATCTAAGGTACTTCAATTACTTCATGCTGATATTTGTGGTCCTATGAATACATCTTCTGTTACTGGTTGCAAATACTTTTTGCTTATTGTAGATGATTTTAGTAGAAAGATGTGGGTGTACTTTCTTAACACGGGAGAGGGCAGAAAATAGCCAGAAAACCCTAGTAGTTGCAGCCAAAACGAACTGCCACAGTAGCAATTTTGAATAAACAAAGAAATTTTTCAAAAAAAACTGTTAAAAATTCATGACGAATTTTTAATTGAAAAATTATTTCGAAAATAACCAAGGCTCTGATACCATAAACAATGCGAGACACACAATGGATTTCAAAGAATTCATTGATTTACAAAATGAGCAAGACGCTCATAAATAATACAAGGGTATTTACAAGAATAGCAAGTTTCTAATAAGAGACTGCTGAGAAGATCATAGAAGATCTTACTAAAATAGAATATACACTATTGAGCATTAATACTAAAATTAACATTATTTTAATATTCTAATAAATTTTATAGAGAAGTCGAACGCTTGCTTTGTTTTATTTTTTGTTTTTGGAAACGAATCTAATCTTGTTTTGAACACCAAGTCAAAGCTTCTCTTGCTTTCATAATCTTAATGGCGATCTCTTGTGCTTTCTTCTAGAACCTTCTCTTTATGGCAAACTTTATCTTGATTTGAATTTTCATATTTATCAACACTTAGCCAAATTTTTATCCACCTTGGGCAGACTTGTTACTTGTTTGAGGAATTTTCTTATGCTAAGGGTGGACTTCATGTGAACTTGTGGATTTTTCATGCTAGGGCAGACTTCATACTTGAACAAGGATTCTTCACCTAGGAGGGCAGACTTCCCATGAGATCAAAGAATTTCTTCATGTCTAGGCGGACTTTGCTTGCAAACAAGGAATTTCATCATGCACAGGGCGGACTTCAAACTTGTTCAAGGAACCCATGCTAAGGAAGGGCAAACATGGCTTGAGATCATGGATTTCTTCCATGGTTGGAGCAGACTTGGCATGGAAATAAGGAATTCTTGGTGTAAACTTTATACTTAGCCATTTTCTTGTGATCTGACAATGAACCCTCTTGGCCTCACACTTCTTCTGACTCAGTAACTACCTGCAATCCCGAGAAAAGCAAAAAGCAACTTTCTATTTCTGGAAAAAGCTTCTGACTCAGTAACTACTTGCGATCCCAAGAAAAGCAAAAGGCAACTTTCTATTTTTAGAAAAAGCAAAACAAAAAAGCAAGTTCTCGGATTGGCCCCAAAATGCCAAAAATGAAAAAGCAGAAAGCAGAAAAAAAACAACTTTCCTAAAAACTAGGAAGTTGTCAAAATTAAATTATTAATCCCGGAAAATTGCGATTTTACTCTTCCAACCTGTCTGAGCACATCCGTAATAGAACGTTCTTTTGATCATTCATCTGAGCACATTCGTAACATTGGAACGTTCTTTTGATCATTTGTTCTCCTTATTGATTTGATGACTCCTCTGAATTTGAAAAGAACTCAACTCATTTGTGAAGGCGAGAGACTGGAGACAAAACCTAAGACACTAAAACACAACCCTAAAAAGCAAAAACAAGGGGGTCCCCATTTGCAATGGACCAATGTATGAAAACTTCACAACACTACCCCAAAATGCTGAAATCTGACATGACTGCCCCAAAATCCCGAAATCTTTCGTGACTGCCCCAAAATCCCAAATCTTACATGACTGCCCCAAAATTCCGAAATTATACATGGAGACTTTGAAATTCAGATTTTATACAAGTCCTCCTAACTCCTAAATTTATGCATGTCATGGTAAAAACCCAGAAATAGCAGAGCAGAAACAAATGGTTAATTTGTTTAAAGTGTTTGTTGATGGTGATACCCTGCCTGATATTATTAGAATATTTAATTATTCTTTAATTAGTATTTTAATGGTCATCAGTGTAATTTTTGCTTTATTTAGTTTTCTATTTTTGGCTTCTATTTTTAGAAGCAGTTGTTTCTTTTTAGAAACATCACCGCTTGTAATCGCCTACTTAAACGGCTCTTCGATTGAATAAAGAATAAATCCAATTATTTGAGCAATCAATTTTTCATGGTATCAGAGCGGGTTGATGGGGTTTGTCAAGATTTGGTGAATTTTTTAATAAAAAATTCGTAGGCCTTTTATCTGGAATTTATTCCAAAAAAAATTTTAAAAAGATTTTATGAAAAAAAAACCTGAATCACTAGGGTTTTTTGGTTCGAAGTTTGTTTTTCACAAGGCTTCTAGGTGCAGTTTTTCTCCATTCGCGTGATGTTTGGTGTCTTACCACGTGATGTTTGGGGTTTTACCGCATGACGTTTCAGGGTTTTTTACCATTTTTTTCCACCAAAAAAAATGATGATTCGTATCTTCAGTTTTGGAAGGTTTGTCGATTTTTCCTCAAAATCGTGGTTTCAGGTTTCAATTTGGTTACCCAACATCAGGTTGGATGGATTTTGGTATTCATGATCATTCACACTTTGCAGATCCAGGGAGGGTCTCCGCTGCAACAGAGTGTTTTATTGCATTTGTGATCAAAAGACCTACAATGTCTTCTGTAGGGTAGTTAGTAGATAGAATGACCATTAAGAGAGGGTATTAAAATATTTAATTAGTATTGTAATGGTCATTAGTGTAATTTTTGCTTTATTTAGTTTTCTATTTTTTGCTGCTATTTTTAGAAGCAGTTGTTTCTTTTTAGAAACAATGCCGCTTGTAATCGCCTACTTAAACGGCTCTTCGATTGAATAAAGAATAAATCCAATTATTCGAGCAATCAATTTTTCAAATTAATAAAACCCAGAATAATTTTTTTCAAAGGGGAAAAAATTTTTAAAAAACTGAATAATTTTTTAAGGGGAAATATTTAAAAAACGCAGAATGATTTTTTAAGGGGCAAAATATAAAAAACCAAAAAAAAAATTTAAGGGGCAAAATATTAAAATTCCAGAATATTTCCCGCCGCCAAAACTTGTGCCAGAGACCCTGTGTGATTCTTCCAGTGAGAAAATCGTGACGCAAGCAAGTCAAATGCATAGCTAGCAAACTGAAAACGCAACCCATAAAAAAAAATTGGCAAAAGATATGCAAATCGTGCAGGAGGAGATAAATGCGCACAAAGGAAACCCATTCGCGTGCAGAAAAAAACGACCAAACCCTCATCATGGCTCAAAAGACCACACAATCCGGCAAAACCCGTTGCACAGGCCATGAAAATCGTGTGCAGAAGCAGAACTCGTGTCACCTGTGAATCGCGTCGTGCGCTCAAATCGCGACCCACAAATTGCAAAAAAAAATGTCGTTGCAAAAAAACGCATGCAATGCCAACGTGTTGCTTAGAAAATCGTGGCTCCCGCAATAAATGACACAGAGGCACGGGACAAAAACGAGGTCGTGAATGCAAACAGAAACCACGCATGAAGACACCTGAAATCACGTCGAACACCAAAAAAACTAGTGTGGGTTGTAGAAAAACATGGACGGAGTCACCCCACCAAAAAAACTTTCTTGTTTTCTTTTTCCAAAATCGAAAAAATCACAAACTGACAAAGCAGTCGTGGGCAAAAAGAAAAGACCCACCGTCTAGACAAATCGCGTATAGAGAATAACAAAAATCGTGTCACTGCCCAAGCAAACAAAGACGAAAAATAAACCCGCTCTGCAAAACAAAAAAACTGTTGCGGTTCCAAAAATCTGATGCCCTAGAAACATGAACAGGAACACGAACAAATGTGGATCCAAAAAAAACTTCCGAAAAACCTCAAAAATTTCATAATCATTTTTTTCATTAAAAAAACAATTAAAAATAATTTCTGGAATAAATTCCAAGTAAAGGCTTACGAATTTTTATTTATTTAAAAAATTCGCCAAACTTTAAAAAAGCCCATCGACCTGGGCTCTGGTACCATGAAATTAATAGCAGAGCAGAAACAAAAGGTTAATTTGTTTTTAGTGTGTGTTGATGGTGATACCCTACCTGATATTTATATGATCAAAGGGGCATGTTGAAACAACGGTTAGAGCCGACCTAAAAAATGAAAATAAAACAAGCTTAAAATGTGTAAGACATAGACAAAGGGCCGACCATGCATAAAAACCTTTTCAAAAACATGTAATTATGTAATATGAGCACTCAGGTTAGGCAACCGACCTAGGCTTGGAGGAAAACAATTAAAAAATTTAACTAGGCCAACCTGATTTATTCAATGTAGCACCTATAAACAAGGGTGGATGTTCATTACAACATCGATTCATTTGCAAACCAACATACAGCGAATTTGAGGAGCAGACCTAAAATGCAGAGCAAACTGTAAGGGCAAAGTCCAGCTGATGGGAAGGAGAATCAGACCTACAATCAAGTTTCATCAATATAAGTCACTTAGCAAGACAAATCAGAATCAAAATCAAAGTTTCAAAGTTAATTCAAGGTTGATTACAAGTGAAATTATCAGCAGACCTTGGAGAGAAAATGAAATCAGACCTAAATATTAGATTTCAGATTAATGCTTTAATTCAGTATGTGTTTGTTTTGCAGATATAATACAAGGAGTGGAGCAGCAATGCAAGGTGACGTCAAGATGCAAATGCCAAGGGAGCATTACAACATCAAGGGTGCACAGGTGCAAGATTGAAGACTTCACCATGATGGTGAACAAATGGAGAGCTTGACAAGATGAAGAGTTCCACACCAACATGAAGAAGTGCAACTCATGCCTAGATGCAAGATTCAACAATGTAATGAATAGATCGAAATTCACAAGCATGAATGATGAGATGCATGCTTGTGAATTTTGATCACCATCATGAAAAAATGAAATGAAGAGACTCAGCATTGCGATCACAACATGAGGAGAAAGACTTCAACATGTGAAAGAAAGATCAAACCCTAAGCAATGCAAAGGGCTTGAAAGGTGCAAAGTAGGACTATGTGAATGGAGAAGAAAGACATTGCAATGAAGGAAATGCTACAACAATCTTGAATGTCCTTTGGAAATCCAAGAATCAAGGTCAGTAAGACAAGGAAGTAGTCCCAGTCAAAGACATTACACACAAGTAACAAATGCGGATGGAAACTACACTTGCAATGACTACACATGACGATCCAGCCTTGACATCATCAAGATGGCGAAAGAAGAAGATGAATAGCAATGGAATGCATCGCTCAAGCAGATAGTTTCAAAAGAGTTAATCCAAGTTAGAAGATGATGCAATTTGGGAATATGAACCATCACAATCAATCAAAAGACACATGATGGTGTTGAATATCAAAAGATATTGCTTGCAATGGGATATCAAGTCTCCATGGTGTGCAAGTAGCTGAGGTGGCGACAACTCATCTTCATCAACCAATCAGGCAATTAGTGGTTCTTTGTGTTGTGCTCTACATTTTGCATGGTTTCTTGTAACTTCTCAGTTAGTTAGAGTTCATTGAACTTGATGAAGATACGCGATGATATGCGATGAATTCCTTAGTTCATACTTTTTGTGGTTTGTTGATTGTAAGCTACAGTGTAAAGTTAGCCTAAACCTTGTTATTATGGCTAAGTTTGATTGTGGGTATTTGGTCAAGTTGCGCTAGCATTGGGTATTTGTATGAATATTTGCAATAATGAAAATCATCCACTACCTTAGGAGATTGCATCAGTTTTGTGCAGTTGTTGTTATCATGGTGAAGCAAAGCTCGGTTTGAGGGAGTTTGTCTATTAGAGCACTATCTGTTATCATCATTGTCCTTAGGTGTTAGCATAGATTAGTTTCTCTAAAACCTTTCCCTTTTTCCTTATGTTTAAGTTGTAGAAAGAAAGCATCACTAAATTGCTATATCAGATGATCAAGCTCCAGCTGTGATTCATAAACGTAAGTCCCTTTGTGATACCAGCATATCACATCAATTCACTGAGACTATCCATTTGCAAAGTCAAGACCTAACTAAAGATACCTTGGAGTCACCTCGTTTGATCACATAGCCTAGCATTTGAAGAGTCCTTGTTCAAGACAGAATAGAATACTTAGTATTTTATTCTATGTTCAAAGTGCATAAAAAACACATCAACACTACCCTTACTGCCACCGGAATGCATTTAAACCCTTGCACGCAACCTAACTTAACGATTTTGCAGTGTTTTTTCGAGTTTTCGTGCATTTTAGGGTTTTCACAACGTTTTTCCAAACGTCAACTTTTTGAGTGATTTTATCTCGAATACTCGTGCGATTTAATCATGATTAGACCGCCAACAAATCATGGAAAATCATTGGCCAATTTTTCCACAATTTTTTGGAGAAAAATTTGGCACCACGAACAATTACCAATTAACCGTGATCAGTCACAAATTTTTCACAACTAATACTTCTATGGTCAAAGAATCAAAGTGTTTCAAAGGATTTGGAAGACTTTGTCCACATAGGAGAATCTTCATCAAAATAATCCAAAGCTACCTATTCAAAAGTTTTGCAATATTTCTAGCAGTCACCATTTTCTAGAAGGAGACAATATTATAGAATTTGCTATTTTTATTTGAATTTATTTATAGCTCAAGCTATTTTTATCAATCTCAATTTTTAAAGTGAGGAGTTCTTTGAGTTAGCTATTTTTGCATCATCTATCTCTCTATCTCCTCATGTGAGAGCTATGACCATTAAGGGATCATTTGTAGTAATTTAAATTGTTAATCTAACTAGCAGTTGCATGGATTAGATGTTAGTTTTAGTGGATGAGAATCTGCAATAACGTTAAAAGCTCATGCTAGAAACTGATTGTTAGAATGAAAGTTCAATTAGTTTAATTCATTTATTTTCATGCATAGCTCCATAAACAAAATAACTACTATTTTGCACTTAGATTCCAAGCAGTAATTCTCACGCTTGCTTGTTGCTGAAATTGCCAATCATTGAGTAATCAAGATTGTTATTTTAAATCTTGTTATTCATTCAATGAAATTTACTATGCCCATCTTGCTTTTAAATGTCTATTGAAATGTCTAGTCATGTGCATTGAGGGAAATTAAATTGCTTAGGCGGGTTTGTAAGATTTGTATTGTGGCTTTGTATTAATCTCTTGATTTAATTTACCAATGCATCTGTGTCTTTGTGTTTTAGGCCTATTGAATTTATGTGCATTTGCTTTGTTCAGTCTCTGCATTTAGCCTAACAACACAAGCACATAATTTTAAGGATTCTTTCAATCAATGAACTCAAAAATCTCGTCTAATGTTGATGTGCTAAATTGCCTTGTGCTCTAGATTAAAAAACAAATGATAGGTTTTTATTTAATTTGTTTGTATTTCATACTCAAAATCATCCCAAAATTCATTGTAAAGATTGTGAATAGTAAGTACATATTGTGCAACGTGGGTTACTTTTTGTTTTATAGGGAGCTTCCCCTTCTAATTTAATAAGCAATTCTACTAACATTTTTTTCGTTTTGTGTTACACAAAAAGGTACAAATCAAAACACTAACAAGCATTATCACCCTACTTTCATTAGAATATTTGAGAATGTACAACCCTTTCACTCAATAGCAAACATTTCTCATTGTTGAGCTGATGTACAACTAAATGCAATTCTAATTTCTATAATTGGTTTGTCATTGTTGATTTGTTGACCTCAACTAAAACATCATGACCAACACTTGCTTTTGAGGGATCTAATATTATCATTAGTGATGTTATGCTTACATCACACTATGGAGCTATGATTCTTTTTCTAAACATTTTGGGCATTACAATTCAGAAGTTTTTCTTAGGCCTTCTAGAATGGTGTGATCCAACCTCCTCTAGATGACGTCTTTCTCATCTACACCAATGTTCATATTGAGATCTGCCATTGCTCACAATGTCTATTACATTCATCTTTCTAAGCTCTATATGCTTGCCAGGTGCAGTGCTCTCATACTTGTTAAAATCTTCCCAGCGTAACAAATAATGCAAGTTGCAATATGCCCAAAAAGCAACATACATCTATGAATCAAAAAGCAGTCATAGCTTATACAATCACAGTAATTACAAACCCTCTTCAAGACAGGTCGCCTCCTTAGCCAATTCCAGAGTTTTCTACAATAGCAAATACCAAAGCAAAGATAAGCTTTGCCCCATAATGACGCATTGTATCTATTTATACTTATAAGCTCCATCCTAAAGTAGCATTTGGCTCGAATAATTAGGTCCCATAATGAAGAGAAACCAACACATTATAATATGCATTCTACCAATCATTGTGCATAGCATCACACCCACAAAAAAGCAAAATGCCTTATGTAACATTTGTACAAGTCACATGACATTCTAGTAAGATTAGCACATCATGCACAACTCTAGTCTGCATATTCTTTTTAAACTACTCTTTATTTTAAGAAAATCTATATATACCTGAACTAAAAATAAATAAAGGTGGAGATAGAAGCAAAATTTTGAATCCAAAGGAAAGCTACCTATACACATCTATAATCTAGTTGTTAAAATAAATATACTTACAATTGTACATGGTAGTACACAAGTGGTGCAGTAATTAGAAACATGAACCAATGCCATGTGAGTAGGAAGAGCAAACAAAGGCCACCTTGAATAACAAACTCTGGTATTATAAGCCAATTTATTCGAGATGACGAATCATAAGGATTAATGTAGTCAAATTCCAAGTCTGACAAACATATAAGCTGTAACATCACCAAAAATTAAAAATGTTATGGCGTGTTAGACTGATTATGCAGTTAATTTACCTATGTATATGGTCCAGAATACTAAAAAAAACAGTGAGCTTTGGAAAAAAAATTAAAATTAAACCCAAATTATTCATCACTATATACGCTAATCAATTCAGACACAAAAACTATTACTTTTAGTATAAGCTGCTTTTTTAAAATTTTACAATATGGAATGTTTTCCATTGAAAAGATAAATTTTGTATTGCAGAATTGAATAAATACAGATATATTTCATTTGCAAACATATCATAAAATTTTGTATTTTCTCCCTTTCAAACATAAAAATGTATGTGACTTTTATTTGGAGGAAATGTATCTTATATTACAAAAAAACAACATGATAACTATATCAGCTAAAGAATAGAGCCACAAGGAAAATATTACCCTGTGTGTCTAAAAAAAAGCCAACACTTGTTCAAGTTGTCGCGCATATCCTAGACATTGGCAGGTACGGAGGAGGGTGGCGGACTTGCTTATTGGCTCAAAGGGTGGTGGATTTATTGCTGCTTCAGTAGGATTAGAATGTTTGCAAATGCCAAGGACAATACTTCTATGATTTTGCATTGATGAGCAGGGTAAATGATGGCGTGCGTAGGAGGAATGCTTTTGAAGTGGTGGCGCATTGATAGAAGCTATGGCTTTTTAGAAGTGGCTATTTTTTGGGTAGGCATTTGCATTATTATCTGCAAGCTCCTCTGTCTCTCTCAGAGCCTGGTTGCAAAGAAGTTTGGGTGAAGTTGTGAAGGTGGTGGAATTGTTGAAGCGGAAGAAATGGAAGCTAGTTTTACGTTTAAAACTGAGAAGCGGTTGGTTCCCTTTGTAGGACGAATCTCAGACAAAAGATTGCAGGGCCTCTTTCGGTTCAAGGATGAGTGGCTAACAAAGGCGGTGAAATTGGTTATGGGGGAGGAGATAAACTATATCAGCCACCGCTATAGAACAAATATGGATGTATATTCGTTGATGCCTGCGTGGGGTTTCAAATTTGAAGACTCGATTGATACTATGAAGGTGGTGATGAAGGCTCTGGCCGAAGAATAGTTGCTGGGTATGGACACCATATTTGAATGGGCGGTGCCTGGAGAAGGCTTTGATGTGGCTGAAGGAACCAATGGAGAAATTCCCGTATATATTTTGCCATTTGTGCATTGGCAGGAAGGCAAACTGAAGGACAGGTTCAAGGCACTGGCAAAGCGCGGGTGGGAGGCATTGAAGACCTTCATGGACTTGATGCGAGTGGAGGCGGAATTAAGGGAGGCTATGGAGGAGGCTAGGCAGGAGGTGGGACGCAAGCTAAAGCTGAGAAAGAGGAAGAATGATGCGGATAGTGCACTCCCAGGTAATGCGGTGGTTCCGCCTGAATTTCCCATTTATATTGTGTCTGTTTATATGTCTGATGCAATGTCTGAACTATGGTCTGTGTTCTGGTTTAAATGGTAGTTTTAGAATACTTTCAGAATATGTTAATATGACTGTAATCAAGCAAATTTCAGGCTCGTTTTGAAGATTGTTTGGGTCTATAAGGGGGGTTTTTTGATACAGAAAGGATGTATGGGTTGTTTTTTGATGATCAAGGTGATTTTCTGATTTGCAATGTAAGTTGGCTACTTTTATTAATAAAATCTAAATATTACCGACCAAAAAAAAAAGCTAACACTTGTTCTTTTCCCCAAAAGATGTCCTAAATCTTTATGAAAACAAACAACTTGGCTTTAACACCCATGGCCATATGCCGCTTGAAAACTATCAACTCTCCTAAGCTTGCAAGGAGTTGCCCTGATGAGAGGTTTCCTTGAATCTTTTCTTCCAAAGGAAATAAATGGAAAACTATTGTATCATATGCCATACCATTTTGCAACTATCTCTAGTCATTCCATATATCCCCTAGACAAGGATCTCAACATGAACAAAGAACATGAATAATTAGTTGTACTGATCCTACAGAATCAAAAAGCATGCCCTATTGGGTACTTGGACACATTAGTTATCATCAAGTAACTTGATTATGTATAAGCTATGTCAAGACATATTAATCAGGTATTATGAAAGTTAAATGCAGTGACCCATCACCTTAGACTCATATTTCTGATCAAATAATCATCCTATTGCAATCTATTGCTGTTAGTCGCATTCATATCTAGTTGTCCATTGCTGTTATCTGTTTATAAGTGTTTCTGTTGTAAATTACTATTTAGTATAATTTCCAAATAAGATTGTTGGACTAATTGCCAGCGTCCTCCTTCGGATTCAGGACATGGACTAACCACCTCACATGGATCTGTTTTTCTCCAGTGTTTGTATCAAGTGTTAATAGGCTGATCTATTGGCGCAACCAAAAATGTGTTCTAACAATTGGTATCAGAGCCAAGTCGCAAGTTTGAATTCCCTTGAGGTGAAGGGAGGAATTGTTGGACTATTCGCCAGCATCCTCCTCCAGATTCAGGACATGAACTAACCGCCTCTCATGGGTCCGTTTAACTCTGGCGTTTGTATCGAGCGTTAACAGGTCGATCTTTTGGCGCAACGGCAAACATGTTCCAACAAAAATCTCATGCTAAATGCATGTTATCATCCGTGAACCTGATAAGCACTATAAGGGGAAAATAAAAATCACTGTTACTTACAAGCGTCAAAGAAGCAAATAATATACCAAACAATAAACAACCAAGAATATAACAAGGGTTGGAATGAGCTACATCAGATTGTAGACAAAAATGCATTTAACTGATATTAATATTAGCAGAATCCTTGTCTCAAAAATAGAAATTGATTTGATGTCAGAATATAGTGGATAGTTAGAAACTTAGAAGTACCACAAGCTGAACCAGAAGTTAGGGAAGAAGTCACATCAACTGCCAATCTGTGGTTGTAACTTGCATAGTTTTAAAACTCGTGGACTCGCCACGGACTCGCGAGTCCATGGGAGCCACGAGTCGACTCGCCAAGGACTCGCGAGGCGAGTCCTGGCGAGTCCATCTGAAAGACTCGCGAGTCTTTTGCAAGGACTCACGCGAGTCTTTTGCATGGACTCGCGAGTCTTTCAAATGGACTCGCGCGACCCAGAAAAAATGTCATGCAAGCTTTAAAATTGAGTTTAACATGTGAAAAAATTTGGTCTCTCCGTCAGGATTCACATATGGAATATAACATTTAAGTATAAGAAAGATTTCTTATACTTTAAGTTATATTCCATATATACTGTCAGGATGTTTGAGATTGGTTTCGGACCTCCAGGAGTTATAATGCAAAATCTAGTTTTTGGAGGATTCTTCAATTTTCCAGACTTAGTCACATTTCAAGATCAGGAAGACATTCTAGACTTAGCCAAATTTCAGGGCATTTGAAGATCAGGATGACATTCCAGACTTTAAGTTATATTCCATATATACTGTCAGGATGTTTGAGAGTGGTTTCGGACCTCCAGGAGTTATAATGCAAAATCTAGTTTTTGGAGGATTCTTCAATTTTCCAGACTTAGTCAAATTTCAGGATCCTTCGGCGATGCCCCTTGACCCCAACTTGGGGGCGTTGACCCCAAACCCCCGTCGAAAAATATAGGGGGAAATTGCGCCGATGGAAGTAGGGAAAATTTAACCTCCGAGTCTGATTAGGCTCCATATAAAAGCATAATTAGCATTGAAGAAATCTTGGTATTATACATTTTAGAGTTGAAAGTTTGAAACTATGAGTATGTGACATGTGTAATGTTTCAATTATGGCTCTTATGTTCTCTAAATGCATTAATTTCTTTATGTTTTTTTGTAAAACTACGGTTTTTTTTTTTGCCGAGTCTTTCACGAGTCTTTCACGAGTCCGAGTCCGAGTCCAAATTTTTGGTTTGCCGAGTCCGTGGCGAGTCCGAGTTTTTCAACTATGGTTGTAAGAAACAACATTCACTTGGACCAATCAACTATCCACAAAACCAAAAAACAAAGAACTTAGTAACAAAATGTTAAATAGAAAAAGAATGGAGCTAATCAAAGATGATTTTCAAATCAGCCAGATTTGATGGTGCACCTAACCAAAACCCAGCTACTAGTGTAAATTGGGAATATCATTGACAAGCTAGCACTATTACAAAGGATAATAGCAAGACTGGATATTTTCCAAGAATGGCAGGATTTTGGAATAAAGCATTCCAATCAGTCCAAAGATGAGGAAAAGGATCCATTGCGAGTGAAATTATTTGTCTCAATTTGGAAAGTGGTAGAATGGAGGCGCTAGCATTGTTTTTCATAATTTCAAGCAATTCTTGTCTTTTCACCCTACTCAAATGCTATTTTCATTCTAAATAGAAAATCCAATGGGTATGATTACCAAGCAATTACTTTTATGCATATTCTATCTAGTCAGTGTGTCTAAAAAATGATAGCTCTTGTCCCACACCCTTGAAACTAGGCGATTCACTTATTATCATTATCTTATTGGGATCAGTTTTCGTTCCTACCTTACATACAATGAAACATTAACAACTATTGTGTGGTACCACCAATTGATGTTTTTGGGATACAAAGACAACATTGCCTCCCACAACACAAATACATACATTGAGCTTAATTGCCAATTAAAAGTATAGTTTTTACAACCCTCCAAATATCCCTCGAGGAAAGGTATGTGCAGATACTTGTTGCTGCAATAGTCTATGTTACAAAAGTAGTAGAAGCAAAGGTACTGGATAATACAACAAAACTCTTATATGACAATTTAATAACAAAATATGCATGTCTGATGAGTATTTATCTTTTGCATGATAAAGGTCTGTTTTTCATTAAAGAAGCTATACTTGAATTGATGGACATCTTGAAGACTAATCCTAATAAATCTACAAGTAACTATTGTAGAGCTAAAAACCAATTCAAAGTATCCACTAAGTTTATAATAGCATTAATACATAAAACCTTGTAGGATACAGGAACAACGTTGGGAAGAAAAGGTACTAACAACAATATGAGCACGCATGGATTACACCCTCTCAAAGTATGGGCGAGAAATTGTGGTACCTATGGAATTTGTAGTATATAGCTTGAGGGTGGTGATAGAAAATCAATTAGGAAAAAGAATAAAACTTCAAGAGAGTTTCCTTCAGCTAGAAAAGTTACAAGAGCTGCAATTCTAGGAATAACTATCAATTAAAACTGAATAAATGATGTAAATATTGGCATCATTAACACATAAAGAAAATGCAAGTTCAACCACACATGCTAGTCTACAAATATACACAAAAATCAAGCAAGGAAATGAAGATGCAATGGAAGGTCCTTCCAAAGTCAAGAAGTCTTTGAAAATGGATCCTCACAGATTTCAATAAGTATTTGAAAATGGATCGGTACAATTAGGAAATTTAGATGGATCTAAGCATCCCACATAGGCAACGCCTCAAAACTCAAACAGTACCATCCTGAAAGAAATATTTGAGTAAACATAATACTATTAGAATCATTAAAAAATTCAAAAGAACCAGTAGAACATGAGTAAACAGCAACCAACAGAAAAAGACTAAGAGAGGTGATCAAAAAGGCAAGAACAGAGAAGCAAATGTCAACAAACCTTGGAACTGCTAAAGGATGTTGACTTGAGGCCAAAGGGGATAAAGTAAAGTGTGTGATGACCAGTAAACAACATGGTGACTAACATGATAAAAAAAAGCAACCAACATACTATTCGGCAACTACAAAACTAAAGAAGCTACTGGTGATCAATAACAAGTCAAAGGACCTAAGGGAGTTACACCAAGCATCAAAGCCATGTGGACTTCATGGTAAGTGACATGACTCTCATAAGTAATGCTTGGGAAAAAGCCACATTAATCAAAACCACAACTTAGTTGAGCATCAACCATCAGATAAAATAATTGACAGTTGATTGACAATTGATGCTTTACTTGGAAGCATGACAAGTGATTTTAACAAGGCACTAATGAAGGAAAAATTATTGCCTGATAGGAAGCTAGCACGTAAAGAAAATATTCAAATACAAGAAAGCCAAAAAATGTTGCAAATGCAAACAAGCTAAAAACTGAGGAGGAAATTGCAGAATCACAACAACAAATAATTTAAAATTGTATAAAACAAATCCCTAAATAAAAAAGAAAAACAGGGAGGAGAAAAATGTAAAGTGGATTTGGCAAGACTGTCATTTACTATGTACTGTTCCCTACTAGGAGGCTGCCAATTCCCAATGATTAACATACATCACTATGGATTATTAAGTCTTAAATCATATTATTAAAATCAACGAACAATTAGGATCCATAATACATTTTGACAGTTACAATACTTAAGCCCCAACCCTTACTTCTTTCCTAATCATAAACACTAACAGAGGATGGGGAATTACTTGTCATAAGGGGCTTGGAAACCAGTCTACAAGTAGGCTCCCTCAAGGCTTCAGGACTCCATCCATATCCCATCTTGGGCTTACCTATCTTGTGAGGTATTACTCTGCCTTTCCCTAACAAAACCAAGCTATCCTCATGAGGGTCAATGGAAGATGATTAAGGAATGGGCTATTAATATAATATTCTTTCATGTCATGAGGGTCAATACCAAATGATTAAGGAATGGGCTATTAATATAATATTCTTTCATGTACTATGAAAGTATATGAAATTAAGTATGACTGTCATACATATTGCAGTCTATATTAATATTACTATTAAATTCTGCATAAGAACATTATCAAGCTTCATATATTAAGCATACATATTAAGCACATCCCCATGCATACCACCAAGAACAAGGATGTTACTGCCTGTAACTTAATAACAGTTCTGATCTGATCTGATCTGATTGATGGTGATCTCACTGGATGCTTTTGATTCCTTTCCTTTATATCTCTCAATGTGAGGATGAGATCACACCTCTTCATCATGTATGCCCTTTGGCAAGAGACACACCCTTTCACCATTAGCAACCTTTCAAAGAGTGCAACTCTTCATTATTTCTGCCCTTCGAAAGGGACACAACCTTTCACAATCAGATCTGCACTTCATATTTAAATCAGATCTGCACTTTGGATTCCCAAATTATCCCCCCTTCAAATGAGTTCTCTTCTCCCTTTTATACCTCATATTTGGGGGAGTCGCAACTTATCATTTCATGCCTTTTGAGCATTCGTTAACTTTATTCAAATTTAAATTATATTCTTTTATACTTTAATTTGATTTTTATTTTTGTTCTTTTGTATTTAAATTTTATTGATATTATTTATTATTAAATTATATTTCAAAGTGGGGACATTACATACTAAAACAACTATTTAAAACATAGGCTATGCATGAATGTTCTGCAACATTGTAGAAAGCAGGTTTGTTGCAATTTTTAGATAAGCTTGTATGCTAATTAATGTCCCAACACATGAAAAATTGATAGAAAAATATAAGGCTCCTAAGAATTCATTGCTGTTACATGGTGAAGTAGTTAAGATAATATGGAAGTTGACAATTGAAATAGCATCACAAAACATGACAGAACGGGATTTTTTGATGATGAAGAAGAAAAATAAAGCAAGTTTCAAATGCCAAATACATTTGCAAGGTCACAACAGAGGAAGAAAATGCAGAATAATGAGTGTCAGTTCCCACAATTTGTGATCTGATCTTGATATTTTGATATGACCATTAGAAGTTGGCCTAAAGTAGGAAATACCTTGTGAACCCTGTAAAAAGGCATCATTTCTAATTCATTTGAACATCTACGCAACCTAGCACTTTCATTTGAGCAAGCGTTATTGAGAAAACATCTTCATACTTTTTTGAGCATTATGGAGAGGCAAGCTAGAGCCATCTACATTCAAGTATTCTTTTATGATTGATCTTGTCATGCAATGTCTGGAAGGACTTATCCAAAGAGCATTGCATCACCACTATTATCAATTCAAGCATTTCATTTTAGATTTAGCCTCTGCCCTACCAAGGGTAACCTTTTTCTCTCATCATCATAGCTATTGTGGAGGTGGAAACACCAACACAGGGTTTGACTTAGGCAAGCCCCTATACAACAAAACATTTCACTCTCTCTATGTGCAGGTTACAAATCCAACTGTTGAAAGTGACAGAATTGTGCAGAGCAGACTAAGACACACAGTCCAAATTTTGAACAAGCAAAAACCCAAGGACTGATCCAATTAGCTACATAGTCCAATGGTTTTTTGCTGAATTTTGCAGAGACTGATCTACAAAACCTCTTGATCCAAGATCCAAAGTCTCAACTATACAAGACAATTGTAGGACAAAGGCACCTAGCTTATGTCATGCCCCCGATCTGACGGTGAAACCATGATATGAAATTGTATTGCGAATGTAAGACTTCACAATTTCAGAGTCGTGCATCTTGCCCCAATCGCATTATATAACAGAACGTATTACATATATTATTAAGATCATTCCCAAATCGGTTGGCAAAAAGAAAATATCTTTGTTAAGGGAGTAAACAAGTTAATCCACGTAGGGAAAGGTGTGGTTATGAGAAGGCATCACCAAACAAACAGAGAGACACCTCTACATCCAGCGGTTGTGTCCTTAAGGAGCGATCATACTCCTCCGCCATCCAAAGGAGAGATATAAAGAATGAAACCTAGCAGTCCAAAAAGAGGAGGGAAGAAGACACATCATATTCAAACATTAACGAGCCAACTCAGCATACAGTAATGATAATATCTCTGTGAACTGCATCCATGTAAGAAGATGCGCTAAGCCAGCTATCTCATCAGAGTTTACTAAGTAGTGGTTTCCATATCTACAAAGGAGGCGATTCCAAAGAATCAACTGCAAGTCTTGTTTAAGGGGACATATTGAATTAATAACAATTAAGATAACAATGGTCAGCGGTGGCAAAAGGTAAAGGTCACCAAGAAATGCAATTAAGGGATAACCAACGGCAGTGATTGGAAATGAGAAGGCACCATCCAAGTTCGAAAAGGCGTGACCATTTCCGAATAAGCAGCAACCCTCCCAAAAGACAACACCTTTCAGAAGGACACTAAGTTATAAAAGTAGGGAAGATAACAAAGGGGGATACAGATCAGCAGCATTGAATCATAAGAAAACACCATCAGATCGAACAGAACAAGAAATCATATCCATAAGATATCAGGCATCGATCAGCAAGAAGAATCATTTCCCATAAGATAGAGAGCAACAATCAATAAGGAGATCATTCCAGTTCATCACAGCAGATTTCTAGCTATCTCAAATTATTATTATCAAACCTATATTCAATGGTATACATGATATTTCTGCTGATCATTGTCTTATACATGTGTACAAGTTGCTTATGCATAATAGAGAATGCTTAAGTATACGTTCACATTATAGAATATAAGGTGTGCTTGATTGTCAGAAATCCACCTTGTTGCGTTCACATTATAGAATATAAGGTGTGCTTGATTGTCAGAAATCCACCTTGTTAGAAGGATCTGAGGTGTAGGCAAAAGGGGTTTAAGAGGGCTAAGTAAGCAGGCCATCCTAGAGTTGACCATAATGACTCCTAAAACAACAGGGCACTTACGTAGAAGAGCCGAGGAACCCACTTACGATCTCCACCCAACTCCGCAAGATGGCACTTGTCTTTAGGGAGATTTGACATTGATGAGGAAAGCAGGTACAAGCTGCTAAGCAAGCAAGAGGGCTGTGGTAGACATCCACTTTTGGATTTAGTGTAGAAATGGCTTCGGGTGGACCCATCATGTCTGTTCCTCCAAACCCTAATATGCTTGTATGGTATTATTGATAGTGTATGAATATGATGTGGTTTGTCTAACCCTAATGATTGAACATATATATATTTGTATATGTTGCTTATGTTATGATTGCAGGATTCAAATCCAAGATCGCATTATTTAAAGAGATATTTACTTGGTAAGATGTAACCCTAACCCTAATGTGTTGCTATTCTAATATTAGGGCAAATTAGGAAGGGGAGATTATGGCTTCATAGTCCAACTATTTCGGGTTCAAATTGCAGCTACAGGTTCCTCTCTACATCTCATTTTCAGATCTCAGCTTACATTTTGATTTCCAGTTTTGTTTCTATCTATTTATGTTGATTATTGTCTATTTTATATCATTTCTCACTATAATCATATCCAATCAATATTAATCAAAAGAGGAAATAATCAGACACAGCATCCAGCTCTCCTTTGGGAACAAAGTTGGATCTTGTTGATTATTCTACCCAATGGGAAAGTGGAGATAGTGATTAAATAAGTTCCTAGTTTGCATTTCTAGGCTAAGACTCCTATTTCCACCATTTCAGTTTGCAACTATGTTGCACAACAAACATGCTAGAGACGGCTATCCACATAATGTCCAGCTTTGTGTTTGCTTATGCTAACATCACCATTTCCAGCCACTATACTCCACCACTTGCAGCCATACAAATGCATTCAGTCATGACTCATGGGACTGAGTGATTTTCTGTTTGTTGCTAATGGTGTATTTGTAGTCATTGTATGGGTATGTTCTGTCTCTACATTGCTGATTTTTCTAATGGATTTCCTGTATTGCAGCAGTTGTACCATTTTAATATTTCTGATTATTAGTGGTTCTGATTTTGGACTGCTATTATCAGTCATATTCAGCTACCACTCTGAAGAATTGTAAAAAAATTTCATGCTTCATGCTGTTTGTGAAGGGTTTCAACCACTAGAGCTACAGGAAAACATTGTCTCAGCTACTGTACTGCTGTTCTGGATGAGGTTTGAAATAAATTTTGGCTGTTGCAACTTCATTCTAGCTTGTATGAAAGTTGATTGGTCCAAACACTAAGGGTTCCAACCTACACCTATCATCATGCTAATTTTGAGATCAGAGTGGTGCAGCAAAAACGTGATGGCTAATTAATATGGCAGCCCTTGGTCTTGTGGAAGTTTGTGTATACTTTCATTTTGCATCACATATTGAGGAGTGTATGGAGAGTTCAAAGCCTTCAAAGCTTGATCCAAGTTGAAGACGGAAAAGTATAATGGTGCATCTTGACACAGGTTTCTCAAAGGACTTATTCCACATGATAGAAACAAGATCCAGATGCTATATCATGATTCATGGTGTTGACACAGTGACACTTGAGCATCCAAGTATGTTTGGTGTTTTTTGGCAAAAGTAGTTTCATTTCACATGTGCAGGAACTAGACTCTATGTGCATCAAAACATGAGACATCATTTTTGGTTTGCAAATTGCTTGTGAGCAAGCAATTCTAGGAGAGCAGACTGTCATTTCCCTTTTTTGAGTTAAATTAAATTAATAATACAATTTAAATTGGGCCCACTAATCTCTAATTTGGCCTCACGAGAGAAGTTGATGTGAAATATGCACAGTAGATCAAATCAAAATGGGCAAGAGTGTTGAAAAACGAGCACTTGGATACTTATGATCCCACAAGAGTTTTTACGGTCATCAACCCCCCATCAGGATCACTGTGTGGAATTTTTTGACCTTGTAACAATAGGACATTAAGAATGGATAGAGAGCTTCCCTTTGGGGAGACTCATGGAAGGGTCACAAAAACCTCTCAAAGATCCAAGGATTGGAGGAAGCAAGGAAAATTCTATCCCTTTCTTGGGGCACCAAGGTGGCAGATTATGTGCAATTTCAAGATATCAATGGGTTATCATCATTGAAATGGAAATCCTTCCACCAGTTGGAAATTCCTAATGGCCCAAAAGAGGCTCTGAGTAAAATTTAGAGACTAGAAGTATTTTTCTAACCATGGAAGAAGACGAAGTGAGGTGGTGTGCCTCTAAGTCAAGCAAATATAATATTAAAATGGGTTGCAGGTTGAAAATAGCAGCAATCAAGAAAAGAGGATTGCCCAATACAGCTGTTTTGGGGAAAGGAATGCTTGCAAAAACAGGTGTTTTTCCTGGGCAGCCATTCAAAGAAGAATTATCACAGGTGACAAGCTAAGGATAATTGGTTTCATGGGCCCTCTTCACTGCCCACTCTGCAAACAGGAAGAAGAATTGGTAGACCATCTACTTCTACAATGTGAAATGGCAAAGGATCGTTGGTAGTGGGTGATGAGGCAGTTAAGATGGGTGGCCAATTGCCCCCAAGTCTTCTCTCCATGTTTTAAGGGTGGTTGAATTTGCATAGAAGAGCTATGTTCTCCAATCTCTGGAAAGTTTCACCATCTATTGTTATCTGGGAGATTTAGAAAGAATGGAATAGAATGGTATTCCAGGATAAAGAAATGTCCACAAGAGCACTGATAAACAAGATAGTCATTTATTGTGGAGGTGATCAAAAAAGCAACCAGGAACAAAGGTATCAAGCGAAGCACCTTCTCGTCATGGGATGACAGAATTATGGCAGATTGGCATGGCCTTTCTATTCCCCCCCACTATGGAGGTTTGTGGGTCGATCCCTCTACTTGCAACAGAGTTGACACTTGTTGGTCCCCCCTAAGGAAGGATGTGTAAAGGTGAACTCAACAGGGCTTCCCGAGTAAACCCTCGCCCCTCTGCAGCGGGATGTATCGTTTGTGACCAGGAAGGAAGGATTTTGGCAGGAAGTGAGGAAGCTCCCAAATGGCACAAATAATGAGGCTATGTTCCAAGCAGCCTGAGTAGGGATTCAGCTATGCAAATGGTTGGGTTTTAAAAAAGGCTCATTTAGAAGGGGACTCATTAATAACTATTAGCGCAGTTCGGTGAAGAGAGATGCTAAATTGGAAACTACAAAACTTCTTCCCCGTATTCGACAGGGGCTATTAGGATTGGATGAATTTAAACTCTCACATTTACCGTGCAGGAAATCAAGAGGCCGATGGATTGGCCAAATCACCTGTTGAAATGAGAGAAAATCATGCTGAAGTTGAGCTAGCAAATTGTTGGGAGTCTCTAGGTCGAATGGAGGAGGCCAATAGGACAGTTGAAGGATCAACCCATTAATGATTGTAGGGTGGCGCTTGTGCAAAGTTATTGCAAAGGATGGGACAGTGAAGTGGTAGTTTATCTTGCCTGCAAAGCCAAACATTGGCATCATTTGCAATGGAGACAACTGTATGCCTAAATGCCACAGCAAGGCAAATGACGTTCAAGGACTTGGTGATGGACAACAGGCTCTATAAAATTTTCAATGCGGATGAGAGAGAAATTCTAGAGGTGCTAAAACTTGTTTTGGGAGATGCATTCTTGCGCTCGGCCCACAAATTTAGGGTGAACAGTGACGTTTCCTCCATGTTCGTGGCATGGCTGTTGAATGCCAGGGAGGGCAAAATCTCCATCAAAGGGCTAATGCAAAAGCTAGTCAAGGCTCCGAGGAGATTGCAGATGCAACAACTTTTGGATATGGCAATCCCTAGCATTGAGCTATCACCGCGTGGGGGGTCCATGGCCAAAGCTAACTATGTAATACAACAGGTCGTAGATCTGTTTTATTGCTTGGCAGACAAGGGTAGATGAGGAGGCCAAGAGGCACTAGGTGATGGGTGCAGTGTAGCTGCTGAAGGAGTTTGTTGGTCCATGACTAGCTAAGCATGTCCAACCCATAGCACTGCTAATGGCTGCTTTGACCGGGCAGAGGAGCTAGAGATAGTCGAGGAGGCTGGTCCAAGGTGTTAATCTGTTGGGTCTGATTGGAGGCAACAGGTCATGATTTTTTACGCCACATTTTCAAAATTTTGTCTATCTTTCATGTAGAAACTTTTTGTATTTCGAGTGTGATACCCTTAGTGTCACACTTATATATCAAAAAATATATATAAATATATACTAAATTAGATTAACATTTAAAGTATTTTTAAATACTTGGAGGGAAATTGAAATGCCAAGGGCCTAATTCAAAATGTTATATAAAGGAGGTGCCTATCTTCATTTGGGCATCATTCAAGTTATCTTTTTGCATCCAATATTTATACTTGTGCACTTTGTTCAATTTAGGGCATCCAAGGATGAAAACCCTTGATTTGTTTAAGATTTGAGAGTACGAAAACCCTCTTGGATTCCACATTTTGGATCAAGGGCAAAAACCCTTGCTTCCAATCTTGTGTGATTCCATCCAAGAACCACATCTGTGCTGGGTTTGGAGATTGTCTCAATCTGCTACAGTGCTGTTACAATGTTCTATGCAAGCAAAATCATCATTTCAACACCAATGCACATTTAGGGGTTTATACATTGAGTTTCAGCTTTTTTTTGCATTTTGAACATCATTTAGAGTTGGATTTGAGTTACCCTAGCTGAGTGCTACATTGACAAGGTGAAATTTGAACATTTAGCGCACTTTATCAGCCAAACCCTAGCAAAGGAAAATTTCCAGTATCTTCTGTTTTTTGAGGCTGATTACCAACATTTGAGGCTGGATCTGAGCACCACATACATGGAAGGGTCACTATAAAAATCAGTGGACATTTTTTGAGCTACTCTGACCATTGGGGGCTGATGATTGCATTTCAAATGTATCAAACCCCACCCCAAGTACAGATCTTGTTGGCAGATTTGTGCAGCCCAGACCTTATTAATGCTACAGCAGACTTTGTGAATCACTAGAACAGCTCATGTACTAACACCGTACATCTCCTGTTCATAGTTGGGACAATGCATATAAAGTCATAGCAGCAAGAAGCAGTTGTAGGGATTACAGATTTGTCATTTTCAGTGCATTTTATTGTATCAGCACTTTCAGGCAATTTGTGAGTGGGTTTGGTTAAGTAGAAATTCTGAATTTGTATCATCATTATGCATAAGCAGACTATATTTGTTGTTAGTGGGAAAATTGGTAGTTTGGGATTTAAAAGCGTATTCCTTGCTAAATGTATCTCTGTCATACACTACCAGCAGCAATATATCTTAAGTTTCTACTTTGAATTCAATAGACTTTCAACATATGAGGATTTAATGATAGCTGTCGATAAACTTGAGTTAATACAAGAAATCACAGTAATGTATTGTGTGATTAGCCTTGCATAATATATTGTTCATTTTGGGTTGATATTTGACTCAAAATCCCAAAGAATGCTTAAAGATCAGAATATTACAAAAATAACTAACTGGGGACAGTATAACTTTTTCTTAATAGTTTTGATGCTTCCCACCACCCCCACCTTTTCTGAGCTTCCCGTGGGGAGTGAATAGTTGGGACTTTGTATTCTAGGCTAAAAACACAGGAACAGTTTTCTACGCAGGACTATTTTTGTTCATTTGTATATTATCTATGCTTCAACAACCACAGAGTTGATACAGGAGAATGCTGCTTGATTGTCACAGTTCTAATATTATCTTTGCTTCATTAATCTTTCTTGCATATGTTAGAGGTAAAATAATTGACTGAAATTTTAAGGACTAGAATGCATGCCATTTATGTTGAAAACCGATAGCTAGATCGGATTATAAGAACAAATGTATCTACATTGGGCTGGGCCCAAAATTGTTTATTGTAACTTGTAGATAGGGTAGGCCCAATTTGGGCGGTAAAATCAAATATGTATTTGAGCGATCATTTATGTAATTGGGCTGGGCCCAAACTCATGTAGCTTGTGGTAAAGGCAATCAAGCAATAACGTCTTAATAGGTCAAGACCTATTTGAGTGATACACATAATATTATTATTAAATTAATAAGGCAGGCCAACTTGAGACTTGACACCACAAGTCAAGTATATAAGCAAGTCATTTGCATGGCATAATCAATCAATCATATATCATGTGAATTACATCAACTAAGTCAGCGAACTTGTAATGAGCTTCAAGTCAGCGAAATTGTTATCTCAAGCTTATTGAAGGTCAGCGCTCATCTATCTCCATTGGCTGGTCTGATCTGCAAGTTGTCAAATCTGCAATAGTCATCTTAAGTCTGAGACAGACTTCTGGAAGGGCAGCGATCATCTCCATGCAAGTGAATTCCTTCTACAGATCTGTACATCACATCTCCAAGACAGCAAGGCAGAATTGATACATCTCGGTCAAGCGAATTCACTGAAGACTATTTTAGCAGCAAACTGATCTGACGTTGGAGATAAGTTTCATGTCTTGTAATTGTCTTCATATTTGACATAATATAATTGGATTTTAAGGCTGGGTTTTTCACCTCCAAGAGGGAGGTTTTTCCAAGGTATTGCTGTGTTGTGTTTATGAGCATTGTGTTTTTCATTACATTTTCAGTCTACATTGAATTTTGTTATATCTGATTAGTAAAATTAACATGGTATCAAAGCTTCAGGTTCATTATAAATCAGATTATTGGTTATCCTTCACTTTCAGTTTGCTCTTTTAGTTTTGCAAGATGGTTATAGGACTGAAGGTTGAGGACAGACTTGATGGTGCTCTCAACTTTACCTCTTGGAAACTTCGTGTGCTTCTTGCCCTTGAAGAGGTTGAGCTGTTACAGTTTGTGGAAGACAAGGATCTGCCTGAACCCTCAGATCCAGATGAGTTAAAGCAGTTCAAGAAGAATGCTCTTAAGGCAAAGAAGTTTCTAATTGATTCTATGAAGGCATCTTGTTCCAGTCATCTCCAAGTTATCTTCAACCAAGGAGATGTTCAAACACCTAGATGTTCAAAATCAATAACATCAGCCGGGCTCTTACTCTAAGGCAACAACTTCTTCAAATCAAGATGAGCAAAGGAGATTCAATCATGTCCTTCTTCATGAAAATTTCAGAATTGAAGGACCAGCTCAGCTCCATTGGAAGTGAAGTAGTGGACAAGGATGTTGTCATGATTGCATGAAATGGTCTCCCTAATTCTTGGGATTCATTTATTCAAAGCATAAGCGGAAGAGCTGAATTTCCCTCCTTTGATTGCCTCCGGTCTGATTGCATTCAAGAGGAATCTAGCCTAGCTGCAAGTGGAATGCTCAAAGGCACTCATGGAGGTGACCATCATGTGCTTGCATCTCAACATGTCAAAAGAAAGGGTGATCATTGGAAGAAGAACAACTTCAAAAGAGATAGAGACTTCAGATCTCCTGCTACTTACGATTCAAGGAAGAAGCCAAGGGACCTTTCACGTGTTCGTTGCTTCAGATGCGATAAGTTTGGACACTATGCTAAAGAATGTCAGAATCTGCCCAAGCAAGGAGAAGCGAACTTGAATGAAGTTGCAGATTTGAAGGATAACTAAGACTACCTCTTCATTTCTGCCTTATCTAGCCATGTGCTAACTGACAGCAACAGTTGGTTGATAGACAGTGGTGCATCCAGACATATCACGGAATACCGGGAGCACCTCTCAGACTTAATGGAGAAAGAGTCCAATCTTCATATGGTAATTAGTAATGATGCTCAGTATTCGGTAAGAGGTTTTGGCAATACTTCCTTAAATTTGGAATCTGGTATCTCCTTGCATCTTAGTGATATTTTATGTGTTCCTAGAATTAAAAGAAATTTAATCTCTATTTCTGCCCTAGAAGATAAGGGTTATCAAATAGCATTTTCTAAGGGTAAAGTACTTGCTTGGCCTAATAGATCTAGTTTTAAATCTGCTCATGTTATTGTGAATAGATATGATAGTTTGTATAAGCTTTCAGCTAATCCTGTTCGAGCACTCATCCATGAAGCTCCCGAATCTAGCGAGCTATGGCATAGAAGGCTTGGCCACCTTCACTTTCAGGCACTTCCCTCACTTGAAAAGATGGTTAAAGGTATGCCTAAACTTAGTTATTTTCATGATGATACTTGCAAAGGTTGTGCATTAGGTAAGAACACTAAGAGTCCATTTCATAAAAGTGAAAGTAGAGCTAAGAAAAAATTAGCACTTGTTCATTCTGACCTATGTGGACCCATGTTTGTTCCTTCATCTAGCAGATTTCTATACTATGTTACATTTATAGATGATTTTTCTAGAAAGACTTGGATTTACTTTCTAAAATCTAAAGAATCTGATGATGTGCTAAGTAGGTTTAAAGAATTTAAAGCCCTAGCTGAAAGTATGTCTGGTAAAAGGATTAAAATGTTAAGATCTGACAATGGAGGTGAATACACCTCAAGTAGTTTCAATGAATTTTGTGTAGAGACAGGAATTAAAAAGGAGTTTTGCATTCCCTACAATCCTCAGCAAAATGGTGTGGTTGAACGAAAGAATAGAGCCATTGTTGAAGCAGCTAAAGCAATGATTCATGATCAGGATCTGCAGACTTCCTTATGGGCTGAAGCATCCAAGACTGCAGTATACATTCAGAACAGATGCCCTCACCGTGTCTTGAAGAACATGACTCCTGAAGAGGCCTTCACTGGAATCAAACTGGATATCAGTCACCTAAGGATTTTTGGAAGTCATGTATGTTCATGTGCCGAAGGAAAAGAGAACTAAGCTAGAGCCATCCAGGAAGAAAGGTATCCTTGTTGGATACAGTGAATCCTCCAAAGCATTTCGTATCTACATTCCAAGACAAAGGTATATTGAGGTAAGTAGAGATGTTATGTTTGAAGAAAATGTTGCTTTTAAGAAATCTAAAGGTTTCCTTGTCAATGATGATAAAGAGGTTAATGATAATCAAAACATGGATATTGATACTAACCCTGAGATTCAGAATGAGTCTATTGAGCCTCCCGAACCTATTGAGCATGGTGATCCTCCTGAACCTCTAGATCCAACTGATGGACCTAGAGATATTGCAGTTAACAAGAAAAGGCCACTTTGGGTTAGTAGCACAATTCAAGAAGCAAAAAGTTTGCAGCTCCTAGTGGCACTTTCAGAGAAAGTAGGAGACCTCAGAAGTTCTCCAACTATGTTGCAATGATGTGCAACATCATTGAGACTGAACCATCCAGCATAGAAGAAGCTATGAACCAGCAAGCATGGAAATTAGTTATGTGTTGATGTGTTTTTTATGCACATGCAAACACAGAATAAAATACCTAAAGGTACCTTATCCTCTCTTGAATAAAGTTTCCCGACTACTGAAGATCTTGCCGAAGGATCAGTCGAGGCAACTCCAAGGTTCTGTTATGTAGGATCTCTACTCATGGATAAGCTCTTCGTGGTATGATGTGATTTTGCTGGAATCACAAGGGGACTTACACTCGATGACCTGAACATCTGATTTGCTGGAATCACAAGTTCTATTTACTAACTAGAAGACAAACAAATGGTAAAAGATGTAGGGTTCAGGAAGTCTACTCTACTACCTAGAATGCGAGAAGATGGATGAATGACTAGGCGGAGTCCTACTGGGCTGGGTCTCACCATCAGGCTTGAACAATTCGACACCATCTCAATGCAATCTTCTAAGGGGTGCTTCCAATACGTTCAAATCGTACACCATCAGACACTGATCACCACTCAAGATAATGCATGAACAATAGACGTGTAACGACTTAAGATTAAGCTCATTTTATTCCAGTTGACCACGCAAGGCGCACTTACCATCAGCAAGAGGCTAGTGGTTTGGATTAGACGGATTCCACACAGGTGCATTCAACAATTTTCTTCATTCAATCTAATCATCTACCATCTAGAATTGAAGATTCAACAAGAAACCATGCATATTGCAAGAAACGACACACTTCACCATAACTTCAATGAAAATGGAGTTTATTTACAATCAATGGCAACAATTTCTTGCCTTGTCCTCCTATTCTACTCTAACTGCTATTCTATTTGCTATTAATCATTAGCTATTCTAACCTCTATGAACTAACTATTCACCTTCTAACTATTAATGACTAACTATTCTCCTTTACAAATGAGGAGCCAGGGCTTATATAGCGCTCTCAATACAATTCAATGGCTCAGATCAATTTTAGATCAATGGCCGAGATTTTACAATGAAAACCCTAATTAGGGTTTGTTACAACCAACTCAATTCTGACCAATGAAATAATTGCATTATTTGGACACATGTCTTCTCTGGAATATTCAACCAATGGATAACCGGGGTAGGTACATCGAAGTTTGTTCCATCTTTGATGAGTCAGGTACATTGAATCTAGACATGCTGAGGTGGACCAATCTGACTGGAGGAGTGATGACTGGGATGCCACCTTGCCTGACACTTGCAACTTGGTAGATATTCAATTTGATGATGTTGAGAAGCTAACTTTAATTAACTCTTCTGAAACTGTTTGCCTCTTCAACGAACCCTTGCTTTAACCTCCTTTGTCTTCAATGTGCACGATGGATGGTGTACCTTTCCTTGGAACGCTGGACTGGAAGATGTCGTCCTTGATGATACTAGACTGGAGAAGGTCGCCCCTGATGATGCTGGACTGGAGAAGGTCGTCCTTGTCTTGGCCTGGTCTTCTTTCAACTGCAAGACAAACCAAAAGATGATTAAGGACACATAATAAATTCATTTCAACATAGCACTTTCTACCTTAAACCATCAACAAGAAGATGTTAAAATGAAGCTTGCTCGATATTCTTTCTAGGGACAGGCCCTATAAGAATTTCGCCCTGGACCCTCTAGAAGGGTCAAGAGCGAAATTTGCATTCCTGGCTCAAGTTGTTCTCACTTTGCAACCGTACTTGCTTAGATACATGCCCAAGGACGCCCTCATTCTCAACCAACACCAATCTTGATGCAAATTCGGGGCAAAAGAGAGGTTTTTAAGAATTTCACTTTGGACCCTTTGGAAGGGTCAAGAGCGAAATTCACTTTTTAGGACAAAATCTATCATGTTTCCTCTCCAAAATACCTTCCAAGGCGAGCACACACTAGTTTTCCTTCCTCCAGAGCCCAGGGATCCACGCCTTGACCTCTATCATGAGCAATTTTGAGTGAAATTGGGAATTTCGCTCTAGACCCTCTGGAAGGGTCAGGAGCGAAATTCACCTTTTAGGTCACAACTCTTCATTTTCTTCACTTCAATTCATCTTGCAGGGCAAAGTAACATCATTTCAACCTCAACTACACCTTAGGACTCCTAGTCTTGACTTGACACAAGGAGGAAATAGGTAGATGGTCAGGAGCGAAATTCACCTTTTAGCTCAAAATTCACACTTTTGAAGGTCAAACATCTTTCCAAGGCATTCCAAATAGCTTTTCTCACCCTAGTCTAGGCTTGACTTAGCACAAAATTTGGAGGATAAGATGGTTTTTAGGATTTTCGTTCTGGACCCTTTGGAAGGGTCAGGAGCGAAAATCTTATTTTAGGCTTATTTCCTCATCTTTTCAACTCCAATCCACCTCCAAGATCAAGGACACATCGCCTCACTCCTGTCTAGGCCATAAAAACCAAAAACTTGACTTGATTTGCAAGGGAAAAAGGGTGATCCTAGGAATTTCGCTCTGGACCCTTTGGAAGGGTCAAGAGTGAAATTCTCATTTTGGCTTCAAAATTTGCATTCTTAGTGACTAAAATCCACTCTAAGGCAATCCAAATGACTTCTCTCACCCTTGTCCAGGTTTGACTTTGCTCAAATTTTGGAAGAAAAGATGGTTTTTAAGATTTTCGCTCTGGACCCTTTGGAAGGGTCAGCAGCGAAAATCACTTTTTAGGCTCAATTCCTTCACATTTGATAATCATTGATAAGTCAAAGTTATTTCTGAGGACCTCTCCCATCAAAACTCACCTTACTCAGCACTAGGCTTGGCACAAAATTGGGAAAAAAGGTGGTTTTGAGAAAATTCGCTCTGGACCCTTTGGAAGGGTCAGGAGCGAAATTCTCATTTTAAGCTCATTTCTTCATATTTGATGACTCTTGACAATTCAAGGACATGCCTAAGGACACCTCTAATCTTGACCCACACTAGACTTGGCATAAATTTGAGGGAAAAGATAGGTTTTGCACAATTTCGCTCTGGACCCTTTGGAAGGGTCAGGAGCGATTTTCCTTTTCTAGCCCAAAATCATCATTTTTTCAATCCCAATCTTCTTTGCAAGGTAAAATTTCATCTCTTTTCGCCTAAGGAACAAGGTTTTAAGCCCTAGCAAGGTTGAAAATATAGGTTTGGAAGGAATTTCGCCCTGGACCCTTTGGAAGGGTTAGGAGCGAAATTTCCTTTCTTGGCCAAAACCCTCATTCTCCAACGCTTTCAAACATCCCCAAGGATTTCAATATGCCCATTCTCTCTTTCAACATGTCTTGGACATCAAAATTGGGTCAAACAAGGAAGGAAATGCATCTTAGGTAGATTTTCGCTCTGGACCCTTTGGAAGGGTCAGGGGCGAAAATCTCATTCTAGGCTTGATATTTCATCTTTTATTGCTTTCCATCATTTCTCAAGGCAAGAATATGTCTATCCCTCCTCCATCATGCCTTGGACACTAAGAACTTGGCCTAACAAGGAAGAGAATGAGGTCCATGAAGATTTTCACTCTGGACCCTTTGGAAGGGTCAAGAGCAAAAATCATGTTTTGAGCTTGATTTTTTCATTTCTCCAACTCCAAACCACTTCAAGAAGGTAACTAAACATCATTCTCATGCAAGGAACAAAGTCTTAAGCCTAAGCAAGGTCAAAAAGGTAGGCTTGTAAGGAATTTCGCTCTGGACCCTTTGGAAGGGTCAGGAGCGAAATTCACCTTCTTGGCTAGAATCCTTCATTTTTTCAAAGCTTTCAAACATTTCCAAAGTCCAAACATGTCCACTCTTCCCTTCAAGATGCCTTGCAAATCAAAATTTGGTCAAACTAGGGAGGAAATGAGCCTTAGGAGGATTTTCGCTCTGGACCCTTTGGAAGGGTCAGGAGTGAAAATCACAATTTGGGCTTGATTGTTCATTTTTCAAACTTCAATTTTCTCCTAGAGGCAAATATAGATCATTCTTCATCAAAGGATCAAGGTTTCAAGCTAAAACAAGGGAGCAAATGAAGTATATAATGAATTTCACTCTGGACCCTTTGGAAGGGTCAGGAGCGAAAATCTCTTTTAGGCTAAAATCTTGATCTTCAAAACCATCCAACTCCATCTCAAGGCAAAAACATACTAATTTATCTTCCAACGTGCCTTAGAGACCAACACTTAGTCAAAATTAGAAAGGAAATGAGAGCTACAAAGATTTTCGCTCTGGACCCTTTGGAAGGGTCAGGAGCGAAATTCACCTTTTGGGTTTAATCCTTGACTTTTCCAACTCTCATCATCTTTGGGAGGCAAACATAGATCCTTCCTCATGCATCTCCACCTTGGTCCTGACTCTTGCTAAAAGAAAAATGAGTGTTATCAAGAATTTCGCTCTGGACCCTTTGGAAGGGTCAAGAGCGAAATTTGACATTTTGGTCTCTCTGTCAGGATCATTTTATGGAATATAACATTTAAGTATAAGTGACATTTCTTATACTTTAAGTTATATTCCATATATACTTTTAGGATGTTTGAGAGTGGTTTCAGACCTCCAAGAGTTATATTGCAAAATCTAGTTTTTGGAGGATTCTTCAATTTTCCAGACTTAGTCAAATTTCAGGATCAGGACATTCCAGACTTAGCCTGATTTTAGGGCATTTGAAGATCAGGATGACATTCCAGACTTCATCACTCACCAACTCGACCTAACTCAAACCTTCAAGGATGATACTCACTCACCAAGTGTTTTGCCAATAAAGTGTAATTCAATGCATTGTAGAAATAATAGACATGACAGAATACATCATGACAGAATATAAAGAAACTCAGATCTTCATTGATTCATAATAATGTCAGTACAATGACAATGACCATACTAACTCCGTCCCCATGACCAAGGACTCGCTAAAATATAAAGGTGACCGGTCAGTTACCCGGTGTCAACTGTCGACAACCAACGGGTTAACTGTCGTCATTAATTCTAATTACATTAAATGTCTTATTGCTTAATTACCCGACAACATCATCCCCCCCAAAAAGAAATGTCGTCTCCGGACGACAGACAACAAAATGGGAATGATATGCCTACAACAGATAACAACTACGAACCCCACAAAATAACAACTACACATAGACTACTGAGGGGGTAAGGGAGGCATCCTTGATGGTGGAGGGGCTAGGGCAGCTACTGCCAACTGCTCCTGAAGCTATACCACCTGGTCGGTCCGGTATCGGAGGTCCTACTTAGCCTGCAACTGCCGCTCCCGAGAACTCCTCACTCGAAACACTGCCTCCATCAATTCCTGATGCTTCGCCTCCAACTCGGCTGCCAGGGTAGCAACTCTTGATTCTGCTGAGGCTCTCTCATTTGACTGCACTACCAACTCTACCCTCACGACACTCAATTCTCCTCTCACAGTGGCAAGGATCTCATCTGTACTCCTAGCATGGGTGCGTTGCTGCTCTAACTCTGTCTCCAATGCAGGGATGCGAGTGGCCAACTCCTTCTGAGCCCTATCCGCCCTGAGCTAAGTCTCTCGAAGCTCGAGATACCTATCTCGTACAGCCTGCTCAATCCATCTGGCCACAGACTGTGTCTGACTCCCTCCGGCCACCTCCTGGCTCTGCCACTCTGCTCGCATCTCTGGAAGATCAAGCGTCGGCCATCCATGCTGCTCAAAACACTGCTGAAATGCCACTGCTACTCCAGATGTAGCAAATGCAAGGAGTCTCCGCAAAGTGAGCTGTCTGACAGACTCCTCTACTGTCGAGGCAACCAATAACTGAACCTCCTCCTCCATCCTGGCTAAGAACTACACCATGGCAGTAGGTCTCCCCTCTCCAATCCGTCCAACCTGATGTTGTTGCTGCTGTGATACCGCCCCCTCCTCCACCAGCGGTGTCTTTCTATCGCCCTGCTTTCTAGTGCCACTGTCCAAGTCGATAACCCCTGGAGGTGAAGGAATACAAGGGTAGGAAGGTGTGGATGGTGCCTGCCTGCGTGGGGATGAAGGTAGAGCCGCATATCTGTCTAGACATGAATCGACATCGTCCCCCGCCGACCTCTCCTCAACCGTCCTCTGGGCCTCCTCTGTCCTAGGTTCCCTCAGGATGACGGGCATGCGTACTGGTGCACTCGTTGGTGTCATCATCTTGGTTGTGACTGGCGATGGCTGAACTGGTGGAGGCCAAGGATGCATCTGACCAAACCCAGGTATGGGGATGGTAGAGATGGTACCCACTATGACTCCAGATGATGCCAATGGTCCTCCCTCTCCTCCGATGGTCAAGAATGCTGGAGTAAATACCACCTGGCCGGTCCTGCCAGCTCCCCCTCCAGGCATTCCACGATGCCCCCTCAGTACACTTGCCAACAATACTGTTTGAGTGGTGGGGGTCTCCTGCGGCGGTACTGGCTGCTCAGTCTATGGAAGCTTGAAGGTGCTATCTTCCTCTGAATCATCCGACCCCTCACTTTCCTCCTCACTAGTGCTATGTCGTCCTGAATCCGTGTCACTGGCCGACACCACTACGTGGACCGGTCTCCTCCTCTTCCTGCTAGTTTGTCCCTCGGCGGTAGTCAAAATATCCAGCTCTGACCAATAAAATATAGCTAGCTTAAGGGAGTCGATGCTACCCCGCGACTGCCATCCTCTACGGTGTGGTGGCACATGTACCCGCACGGAATCTAAAAATAATCCGATAGCGTGATGTGACATATAAAATACTTTATGTTTCAGCATCATACAGTCGTGGGCTCTGTCTGACAGTAGACTGGCCCAATCATACACCGTGCCCTTTCTGAGTCCTGCCATCAATGCGATCATAGGTACTACCGCGTCCGACGCTCTACTGGCGCCAGTTAGCCTACTCTATACTACGTCAAGTAAACATTGCCAGATGCCAGATTTTAAAAATGTCTTCCTCAGACCTCTTCCCTTCGGATCCAAGATGCAACTCCATTCTTCTGTAGTCAAGTTGTCCCTACACATTTCTTTTAATAGCTGGGTTCTTCTTTCCTCAGACAACTTTGTTACCTTTTTGTCGATCTTTTTACCCTTGTCAGGAATGCCAAATACTCTCTCAAAATCATCAGAGTTAAATGAAACAATGATGTCAGTGTGCTGGAAATTGAATGACAATGTGCGAAGTTCAGGATCATATGTTTTAATCATTTGTCGTAGGCAGGGTTTGAATTCCTTAATATTAAAAATGGGGATCTGAATAGCATCATGGACCTTAGCTTTTGTTAATTTAATTTTTACCTCAATATCTGACGGGCTCGTGGCATTTTCCCACCATTGCCTGCACACCATTCCAGCCAAACCCTCGAATAGAATTGTATCTGCGGTGACCTGCGTAACTCTTCCCTTTCCTGCATCCTGTGCAATTGCTTTGCCCTTGTCTTGGTCGCCCATTGCTATAGCAGGTTTCTTTTTGGCTTCCTTCTTGGTTTGCTCTTCTCTTTCCTGCAATTTCTTCCTCCAGTCTAACTTTTTCAATCTCCTAGGTTCAGTCGCCATTAATCAAAATAAAATAAAAATTCCTTGTCTGGGGTTCGATTTGTAACTGTTTCGAGTCTTAACTATCTTTCGTTTTGTACGGATTTGCCTTGCTAATGTGGTACGGCTGATTTGATTGTACGGCTATCACCCGACAATTTTCTAACTAGCAAGTAGCTGATTTGTCCGTACGGACGTCTTTATAACCCGACAATTTTCTAACTTGGCAATTTCCTGAGTATTCATGCCATATAAAACACTTAATGACAAAAAAAAAAAAATAACTTTAAATTTTTTCTATATGTCCCTTTTTTCTTTTCTTTTTTTTCTTTTTTTAAAACTCAATTCTGTACGACCGTACGGTTTTAAAAAAAAAAAAAAAAAAAACTCAATTCTGTACGGCCGTACGGCCTTTTCTATACAGCCATACGGTTTTGTTTCCCCTGCGGCACCGTACGGGGTCGTACGGACCTGCCGTACGGCCATTTCCATACGACCGCACTTACTTGTCCGCCTAGGCGGAGGCGGACCTCGTCTCTTGCCTCCATTGGTGATAGATTTTCAACTTGGAGCCATTTACAGCATCAGGCACCTCCATCTCGTCCATCATCCACAGCTTGATGGCTCCGTTCACGCCAACTTCGCGAATCTTAAAGGGACCTAGCCATTTTACCTTGAACTTGCCTGGCTTAATTTCATTTCGACCATTAAACTTCAATACCAATTGCCCCGGGGTGAACTGCATCCTTCTTAAATGTTTGTCGTGCCAGGCTTTCCGTCGTTGTTGAGCTGTCTCCGTCGCCCACTGTGCCATCGTCCGTCTTTCATCCAACTTATTCAGGGCGTATAGTCTCTCCCGAAGGCTTTCCATGTCGCCTAACCTGTTGTCAATGGCAATTCTGAGACTTGGCACCATGAATTCCACTGGCACCACAACCTCCTCGCCGTACATTAATTGGAATGGTGTCTGCCCAGTGGTTACCTTGTAAGTTGTTCGGTACGCCCAAAGTATCGACGATAGACGCTCCTCCCAGTCTTCCTTCTCAACCCCGCAGGACTTATAAATTACTGACACCATGATTTTGTTGGTCGCCTCAGCCCGGCCGTTTGCCCGAGGATAGTACGGACTTGATAGAGAATGGAAAATTTTGAATTCGATTGTCAACAGCCGGATAATGTGGTTTACGAAGTGCCCTCCTCTATCACTTGTCAACTATATAGGTATTCCGTATCAGGTGCTAATCTGTTCATAAATGAATCTCGCCGTACTAAAGGCGGAGTTGTCTGCCAAGGCCCTCGCTTCGACCCATTTGGTCAAGTATTCGGTCGCCACGACAATGTATCTACATCATCGGGCCCGGCTTGGTTTCAACGGACCAATGAAGTCTAACCCCCATCTTTCGAACAGCTCTTGAGCATTCGACGGGTTGAGTGGCATAAAATCCCTCTTTAACGGTCGACCAGCGCGTTGACATGTATCACAACTTGTCACCCATTCTCTGGCGTCATTATGCACTGTCGGCCACCATAACCCTACTAGTAAGACTTTCCTTGCCGTCGTGTCCGGTCCCATGTGTCCTCCTGCGACCCCTTCATGTGCTTCTCTCAGGACTCCTGGGATTTCCTCTTCCAAGACGCATCGTCGTAGGATCTGGTCAGGTCCCATCTTGTAGAGAAGGCCATTTATAAGTTGGAACGTTCTGCTTCTTAGTACAGTTTTTCATCTTTCACCTGACGACATTTCCTTAGGAAGTTTTGAAGTTGACAGGTATTCGCCCACACTCGTGTACCAGGCAAGGAGGACGGCAATGCGGAAGAGATGGGCGTCCGGAAAATCCTCTTTAACACCTTCGGCCGACTCTCCAAACTTGATCCGTGATAGCTGGTCGGCGATGACATGGCTCTTGCCAGGTCTGACAATGATGTTGAATGTAAATTCTTGTAACAGCAACAGCCATCGGCTAATCCGCCCCTGGATGATTGGCTTGTTCACCAGGTACATCAACGCTTGGTGATCCACATAAAATGTGAATGGTGTCGCCAATAGGTAATGTCGGAATTTCTGGACGGAGTATACCATCCCGAGGGCTTCTCTCTCCGTCGTGCTGTAATTCTTCTCTGCTTTTGACAAGAGTCGGCTTGCAAAATACACTGGGTGGTCCAGCCCATGGCTGCCAACCTGTGCCAGTGTGGCCCCTATGGCAAAGTTGGATGCGTCGACATGTACATGGAACTCTTTGTCCCAATCTGGATATGTCAGGATTGGCGCACCTACCAACCGTGACTTTAACTCCTGGAAAGCCTCTTCTTGGGCCGTCCCCCAGATGTATGGCTCCCCCCTTCGTGTCAGCATATCAAGTGGGTATGATACTTGGGCAAAGTTCTTAATAAACCGCCTATAATACCCAATGTGTCCAAGAAATGACTTGACGCCAATGACATCGTCGGGCGCCTCCATCTCCATAATGACCCATACCTTGTCAGGGTCAGTCTTCAGTCCGGCCTTGCAGACGATGTGCCCTAGTAACTTGCCTTGAGGCACCATAAATCTGCGTTTCTTGGGATTTAGGGCGAGGCGGGCTCGTCGGCATCTCTCCATGCATTCGCCAAGTGCAGCGAGATGTGCCTCTCCGTGCTATAAATGGACCAATCGTCCAAGAATGCTTTGAAGTTTCCTACAGACATTTTGTCGAAAATATGGAGGATTATCCGTTGGAAGGTAGCTGGCGCGTTGCACAACCCGAATGGCATCCGGTTGTATGCATAGACGCCATCTTCTACAACAAAGGTGGTCTTCAATTTGTCCTCCTCTGCAATGGAAATTTGATTATATCCGAAGAATCCATCCATAAATGAATAAATTTCATGGCCCGCTACTTCCTCGAGGATGGTGTTTGTGAATGGTATGGGAAATGGATCTTTAATTGTGACAGCATTCAAACACCTGAAGTCTACACAGATTCTTATCTGATCAGCCTCCTTTTTCAAGGATATCACAATGGGCGATACCCATTCGCTGGTCTGGACCTTGAAGATGATTCCTACTTCGAGCATGCGGTCAATTTCGTCATTTACCCTAGCGGCATAATTTTTGTTCATCCTGTATGGCCGCTTCCGTACAGACACGGCTCCGGGAACCAGAGGGATCCGGTGTTACCCACTCGTTGACCATACTAACTCCGTCCCCATGACCAAGGACTCGCTAATATATAAAGGTGACCGGTCAATTACCCGATGTCAACTGTCGACAACCGACGGGTTAACTGCCGTCATTAATTCTAATTACATTAAATGTCTTATTGCTTAATTACCCGACAACACCAAGCAAGACACAATTAGCAACAAGAGCAAAACCAGGCCCTAAGGAAGACTCCCAAAGAAACCCTAATTCTGGGGCCCCAAAGACTCAACCTAGCTCAAGCAGAGCCTGCTATCCTAGTGATCCCCTTGGCGACACTCGAAAAGCAAAGGCTAACAGACAAAACCCTAGAAACCCAGAAAAGCAAACCTTAGAAAGCAAAAAGCAGGGATACGTCACAACACTATGGACAAAGAGTATCAATCCAAAATCAAGAATGATGTCTAGGATATTGTACCTAGACCTAAAAGT
Source organism: Cryptomeria japonica (assembly GCF_030272615.1). Classification (NCBI taxonomy): domain Eukaryota; kingdom Viridiplantae; phylum Streptophyta; class Pinopsida; order Cupressales; family Cupressaceae; genus Cryptomeria; species Cryptomeria japonica. The sequence continues at coordinate 539,592,265 of NC_081408.1, forward strand.
TAAGTCTGTTGTTTCTTCTAGATGGTTGTTTAAAATAAAACATATTGTTGATGGTACTATAGAGAAATATAAAGCTAGATTTGTAGCTCATGGTTTTTCTCAAAAGGAAGGCATAGATTATGAAGAAACATTTGCTCCTATTGCTAGATATACTTCTATTAGAACTATTATAGCCATTGTTGCAACTCATAATAGAGAATCACATGTATGCAGATTAAAGAAAGCTCTTTACAGCCTTGTTGTGACGTTTTCACACATCGCCCCATTGCAAATGGGGACCCTTGCTTTTTTGCTTTTTAGGGTTTGTTTTTTTTGGTCTTTTAGGGTTTTGTTAGTTAGCCTTTGCATTTTGAGTGTCGCCCAGGTGATCACATGGATAAGCAAGTCCGGCTTGAGTGATGTCTTGATCCTGAAATTTGGCTAAGTCTGGAATGTCCTGAAAATTTGGCTAAGTCTGAACGTCCTGATCCTGAAATTTGGCTAAGTCTGGAATGTCCTGATCCTGAATTTGACTAAGTCTGGAAACTGAAAAACCTCAAAAAACTAGATTTTGCAATATAACTCCTGGAGGTCTGAAACCACTCTCAAACATCCTGAAAGTATATATGGAATATAACTTAAAGTATAAGACATAAATGTTATATTCCATAAAAATTATCCTAATAGAGAGTTCGAAAAGTCAAATTTCGCTCCTGACCTTCACTGAGGATCTAGAGCGAAAAGCGCTCCTGTCCCTCTCCAAGGGTCCAAGGCGAATCGCTCATGTCCCTCACCAAGGGTCCAGAGCGAAAAAGCTTAGTGGAGTCATTCCTGACCTTGTTTGGACAAATTGAGACATCAAAGGCATGATGGAGGACAAAATGAACGTGATAGAGCATCCAGACTTGATTAAAGACAATGAAATGATGGAGTATTTGTCTAGAAAGGTAAATTCGCCCCTGTCCCTCACCAAGGGACCAGGGCGAAAATGCTTTAAAGTGCACTCATTTCAAAGATCGAATAAATTGAACTCGAAATTCTAAGTAAAAATGCCATCTTGGACGTCAAAAATGAGGTCTTGGACGTAAAAAACAAGAAGTGTGAGGTCCAAAAGGTATAATCGCTCCCGTCCCTCACCAAGGGACCAGAGCGATCTTGTTAATGGCCATTATTTTCCATGCTTGGGCGCCAAATATCCTTCAAATTACATTAAATGCCAATTTCGCTAAAACTCCAGGATATTTTAAAAATTAAATTGACATTTAATAAGTGCGCATGGTATTTAATAATTAATTTTGAGCCTTTAAAAAATCGAAATTTTTAATTGTAAAGGCATTTTAAATTAATTATTATTAAATTAAATTTAAAAAGAGGGCGCTTGGGGTATTATCTATTATTTTTTGCAAAGTCGGCCTCTTTCTTTTTATTAATTTTATCTATTTTGAGGCCTATTTCACCAAGTCGGCCCATGGGAAATGAAATGGGGAGCGCCTATATAAGAGAGGTGTGTTGAGCGATTTTAATCCATCATTCACTCATCATTTCAAATGCGATTTGGAAGGGCAAAGAAGAAGTGCGAAATCTAGCTGGAGTGGAGCAAATTTCTACTAAGTGTGGAGACTTAGGAGGGCGAAATTCATCTTGAAAGCTATTGGAAAGGCGTATTTCTTGCTAGATTGGAGAATAATTTCCAGATTTTTGAAGGTATTTGAAGGCGAATTTCCAGATTTTTGAAGAGGAAGGTGGAGTTCTTTTCCAAGCTAAAGGAGGTGCATTTTATCCAAGGGAGAGCTTTGATCTACACTTTGCCTAGCCAAAATTCATCTATTTTTAGAGTTAATTCTCAAGAAGAGGTATGGCAAAATCATCTTGACACCCTTATTCAAGGTTTGATTTTTTTAAGCATTTTTGGGAAAAATCTAAGTATTACATGGTTAATTAGGAAATGATAACTCAAGATTTATCATGAAGTTTCCTAATTAAAATCTTGAATATTCCTTTTAAAGTTTAATTTTTAGATTTCAAGATATATTACTAATTTTGAAATGTTGTGTAGGTACCAAGATGGCGACTCCCAAGCTCGAAAGATCCACAAGTCGGAAGACTCTCCTCAAGGAAAATCAAGCCAGATCAAGGACGGTCAAGCAAGGACAAGGGCGACCTTCTCCAGCCTAGCATCGACAAGGACGGCCTTCTTTGGACTAACGTCATCAAGGGCGACCTTCTCCAATCCAGTATTACAAGGCGAGGTACATCATCATCCTGCACATCAAGGACACAAGAAGTTAGAACAAGGGTTCGTTGAAGAAGCAGATAGTTCCAAATGAATTAATTAAAGCTAGCTTCTCAACAACACCAAGTTGAATATTTACCAAGTTACAAGTGTCAAACGAGGTGGCATCCTAGTCATCACTTCTCCAGTCAGTGTGGTCCACCTCAGCATTTCCAGATTCAATGTACCTAACTCATGGAAGGTGGCACAAACTTCTATGTACCTACCCCGGCTATTCATTGGTCGAATTTTCTAGAGAGGACATGTGTCCAAGCAATACAATTTTATCATTGGTCAAGCATTAAATGTTATGTAATGGTTGTAACAAACCCTAATTAGGGTTTTCATTGTAAAATCTTGGCCATTGATCTCGAATTGATCTGAGCCATCGAATTGTATTGAGGGCACTATATAAGCCCTGGCATTTCATTTTGTAAAGAATAATTAGCAATAGTTAGAGAGAAATTAGCAATAGTTAGAATAGTTAGGAATAGTTGGAAGCAGTTAGAAGATAGAGAGAGAATAGCAATTAGAGTAGAGTAGAGAGAGAAGGCAAAGATTGTTGCCAAGATGTTGTTGTAAAAGACTTGTAACTTCATTGAAGAAATGGTGAAATTTATGGGTCGATTCGACAATTTGCATGGTCTTTATACTTCTCATGTTTGATTTTATGATTAGATGAGTGGAAGAAATATGCTTGATTGATGGTGAAATTCGTATATCCATACTACTAGCAGTTTGTTGATTGCAGACTTGCCTTGCGTAGTCAACTGGAATCATTCAGCTTAAGCTTAACTTCAATTGTCGCTTCTTCATCGATATGCATCAACCTGATGGTGTCTATGCCTGCAGTGATGATTTGAACATCATAAAGCTTTCCTTCGAAGATCGCACTAACCTTGTGGAAATGGTCCTGGGATGTCGAAACAAGACTTAGTTAGAATTTCATCAAAGATCATCCATTGCTCTTACATTCTTAGTGTTAGGATTAGATCCTCTCCTCACCCTCGTCTTTTTTCCTTTTTTCAAATCTAAGCTAGTGAAAATCCTGTGTTCCAGCAATATTCAAAGCAAATCAGAAGTTCAGGCATCAAATGTAAGTCCCCTTGTGATTCCAGCAAATCACATCATACCACAAAGAGCTTATCCACACGTAGAGACCCTACATACAAGAACCTTGGAGTCATCCTGATTGATCCTTTTCTGCGATATCTTCAGCAATCAGAGGCTTTATTCAAGAGAGGATAAGGTACCCTTGGGTATTTTATTCTGTGTATGATTGTGTACAAAATACACGTCAACAAGCCTCAAGCAAGCTCCTCGAGCTTGGTATGTACGAATTGATAAGTACTTGGTTAGTTTAGGGTTTTGTAAGAATGATGTTGATCCTAAAATTTACTTTAAAGTATTTAATGGTGAAATGTTAATTCTAGTTTTATATGTGGATGATTTATTCCTAACTCGTGAAGATAGTCTCATCATTAGGTGTAAGAAAGAATTAGCTGTTGAATTTGAAATGAAGGATCTAGGTCTAATGCATTACTTTCTAGGGTTAGAAGTGTGGCAAAGACATAATGAAATTATTCTAAGTCAGGGAAAATATACTGTTGATATTTTGAAGAGATTTGGAATGTTGGATTGCAAACCTATGTCTACTCCTATGAAAACTAACTTGAAGAAATTGAGTTTATCTGCAGCTAACTCTGATTTTGCAGATCCTTCTGAGTACAGACAGTTGATTGGATCATTGATGTATCTAGTTAACACTAGACCAGAGATTTGTTATGCAATGAATGCACTCAAGCAGTTTATGAAAAAGCCAAAGCATGTTCACCTTGTTGCAGCCAAACATATTCTGAGATACTTGCGTGGAACTGTTGGCTATGGGCTAAAATATCCAATCAACAATTCTGTTACCTTGGAAGGCTACTCAGATTCTGATTGGGCAGGAAGTGTTACCAATAGGAAGAGCACTTCAGGTATCTGTTTCAGTTTGGGTTCTGTTGTGATTTCTTGGGCCAGCAGGAAACAGTCCTTTGTAGCCTTGAGTACTGCATAAGTTGAGTATATTGCATCGAGTGTTGCATCTAGAGAAGCAGTGTGGCTTCGAAAGCTTCTTGTTGGGTTGTTTGGACAACCTTGGGAACCCACAGTTATTCATTGTGATAATCAAAGATGTATTAAAATGTCTACTAATCCTGTGTTTCATGACAGATCAAAACATGTGGAAACTCACTATCACTATGTTCGTGATATGGTACAAAGAGGTGCCTTACAGCTGAAATATGTCAGCACTGATGAGCAAGTTGCAGACATTCTCACCAAGCCCCTTGCTCGTGTGAAGTTTGAATACTTCAGAGACAGGCTTGGAGTTGTTGAGAATCAAGCTATGACTGAGAGGGAGTCTCAGTCTCAGTGATGCATTAAGTTGAATCTTCCACCCTCTGCGGGCAATGCATGGTGGAGTCACCCTCTGCGGGCAATGCAAGGTGACAGTATTTCCTTCTCTGGGAGAAGGTTGAGGTGAAAGACCTCTTCCACCCTCTGCAGGCAATGCAAGGTGGATCCATCCTCTACGGGCAATGCAAGATGGAAATTTTTGTTGTTTTCTTGCAGGTTACTTTTTCATCCTCTACGGGCAATGTAAGATGGAAAAGTCCATGATGCATGATTACACTATTTGCTAGAATCCTCCCTAGCTAAGAGGGAGTGTTGAAAACCGATAGCTAGATTGGATTATATGAGCAAATAAATATGAACAAATGTATCTACATTGGGCTGGGCCCAGGATTGTTTATTGTAACTTGTAGATAGGGTAGGCCCAATTTGGGCGGTAAAATCAAATATGTATTTGAGCGATCATTTATGTAATTGGACTGGGCCCAAACTCATGTAGCTTGTGGTAAAGGCAATCAAGCAATAACGTCTTAATAGGTCAAGACCTATTTGAGCGATACACATAATATTATTATTAAATTAATAAGGCAGGCCAACTTGAGACTTGACACCACAAGTCAAGTATATAAGCAAGTCATTTGCATGGCATAATCAATCAATCATATATCATGCGAATTACATCAACTAAGTCAGCAAACTTGTAATGAGCTTCAAGTCAGCGAAATTGTTATCTCGAGCTTATTGAAGGTCAGTGCTCATCTCTCTCCATTAGCTGATCTGATCTGCAAGTTGTCAAGTCTGCAATAGTCATCTTAAGTCAGAGACAGACTTCTGGAAGGGCAGCGATCATCTCCATGCAAGCGAATTCCTTCTACAGATCTGTACATCACATCTCCAAGACAGCAAGGCAGAATTGATACATCTCGGTCAAGCGAATTCACTGAAGACTGTTTTAGCAGCAAACTGATCTGATGTTGGAGATAAGTTTCATGTCTTGTAATTGCCTTCATATTCGACATAATATAATTGGATTTTAAGGCTGGGTTTTTCACCTCCAAGAGGGAGGTTTTCCCAGGGTATTGCTGTGTTGTGTTAATGAGCATTGTGTTTTTCATTACATTTTCAGTTTACATTGAATTTTGTTATATCTGATTAGTAAAATTAACAATTTAGACATTTAACAGTAACTGACTGGAAAGCTGTTAATGTGTTTTTAGCTTTTACCAAGGTTGCACAGGTACGGGGGTACTTGGAGACTTTGGAGACTGGTGCTGGTATTGGTACAACTATTTTTTCAAAATAGGAGACGTGGGTACTTGGAGACGCCAATTTCTTTTAAATATAATTTAATAATTTATAGAAATTCTGAAAATATAATGACATTGAACATTAAATATAATATAATAATTTCGTAATGGCTGTTGCAACGTTTTAAGAAATCCTTGTGACCTGCATTTGTTTTGAGCATTGTTTTCTTCCGTTTGTACTACATTTTGATTATTTTGTTGTCCGTGTTTTTTTTTTAAACATTTGAAGGTTTCCTTTTCTTTTTGTTTGGCTTGGAGACGGTGGGAGACGGGTGGATACGTTAGCGGGAAGTCTCCTCTCTATGGAGATGTTTCCCACCAAGTTTCCGGTGCGGGATACGCATCCGAGTCTCCGGTACGAGTACCCATGCAACCTTGGCTTTTACATATTAATCACATATCTATAATTTGGTTCAAATATGTATTATGTATTTTACAATTTTTTTTATTTCAGCAAATTTTAATATTATTATTGTCATCTGCAAGTACCCATCACTTATGTTTTCAAAACGTGTCATACCCATACTGCACCTGTTTACCATACCAATTCCAATGCCCTTCTCCTGGCAACATTGAGGATATCATATGAAATTTTATGCTCTTCAGCTATTTAGAAATTCTGTTTAAATTGCCTGATTAATATCATTTCTACTGAATAAATTATATATATATTATTAATTTGAATAGTTTTCTTAGTTTTGCTAATTCACAAGTTAATCTTTACTCCTTGGCTTGCCAAATTTCCATCCAGACTATGTGATGTGCCTTCATCTCCTATTCCTGCGATAGCAAGATAAATGATAGTCTAAAATATATACAAGCTAGGATGTTCCAGTATATTGATGCTGTAAATTTTGAAGTTTTGACCCTATGATGGTACAAAAACTTCCTTACAAGCTTAAAAAAAAAAGACACACCTCAAATGCCAATTATAAAGTGACCTGTCCGGAAGGACATGATCTAATGCTACTTGAGGAACAACTGTCATGATGGTAACCTGCACATTGATTATGCTACCATGTGATTAAGCATTCCGTATTTGCAAGAACCAGGTAAATTTGACAGTGTAGAACTCAATGTTTACAATTATACTGTTGAATAGAACATTATATCAAAATCACATCTTTGTTTCGTTTACTGCACATTAAAAATGTCAATATGTGATTCAGCATTCCCTAATTGCAAGACCCGGGTGAATTTGACAGCATATAATTCAATGTTTGCAATTAACCTATTGAAATGAACATTATATGTTAGCTTGATCAAAAGTCTGCAGGGCAAGGTATAATCAAGACTCATAAATGTAGCCCGAAAACTCAAAACATCAACAAGAACTCGAGAACAGTCATTTTATAGATGGTCCAAGGGGCTGTATAATGGTGATAGGGGACAATCGTAAGAATATAAACCAGGTTCAAATTTCCCTACTCCAACAAAGTGGCAAATAACTCCAGCAAACGTTTACGAGGTTGTGGGATATCGATAATGAGGTGCATTTGAGTGTGATCTATGTTTACAAATCTTGAGAATGTGGTTCGAGCGTACCGCAAACAAGCATCAGAGGCAGTTCACCATCTTACACATAGTTTAACAACAAAATGAGCATCTTATGAAACCAAACTTTTTCTGTAAGGTAGCGAGTGCACTCTGTTCGTGACAAATATTAGGATAGGCTACGTAATGTTTAACTTTTGTTTGTGAAAAAATATTAGGTCAGTGTCAGTGGCTCGAACTAATCCTTTCCGGCCTACCTCTGGCTTGGGCATGGTTAGTTTTATAAGAAAAACAAGAAAACCTAAGACTTGACCTTATAATAGACATCTCCAAACCAAAATGATAACACCAACGACATCTTATAAAAAATCCTTATCCTAAATCTTTAACAATCTGGGCATTGTTCTAAATTAAAAATAAAGCTATGAGTGTATTTTTCAAATACTTTAGCTATTATGTATGTTTTCCAAACACAAATGGGTATTTTTCAAAAAACAATAATAATAAGGGGATTTTCCAGGTATTTACAAACATGATATGCACATACTTCAATAGAAACTAACATTGTGAAAAAATTTCAAAGAAATAATAATGCGGGTGTTGTAAGGCTTTTGCCAAGTGGAAGTCAGGTGATCGAACCCTCATTGCGCTTGACTCTATTATCAAATTCCCCCTCATAAAAAAGGATAGTACAACAATGAAAAAAATGGTTGAGATTCTTGAAGTACCTGGTATACCACGATTCCGAGGAGTGCAATGACGAGAACAAAAGAAATTAACCACAAGATCACCTCCCAGGCCATGAAACGTCCAATTCACCTTCAAAATTTGTCTTATAAATCAATCAAGGATTCCTAAACATTGCATAGTGGTGAAATATTCAATTGATCTTAAATTTATGCAATGTCAGAGGAAGGAAAGAAGGAAAGGGTAGTTTGAAGAGCAGAAGTGGATCCACCGCACAAAAGAATGGAATGATTGTTAATAGCGCATATGAGGGCGGCCCACTTCGCAGACAGTTTTTCATTCAAATAGAATACCCAAACCTTCTCTGTGTTGGGTAGGTATTTGATGGACTAAATTGGGATTTTTTAACTCACAGGATGCCCTGTTGGCTACCACTAAAATAGAGTAAAAAAAAGTGCACCCATGCTTGTTTCAAATATTCGGCTTTGTGTCTTTGTTTTTCTTCCTCTCTTTAAGAGCTTTAAGAGAAAAAGATTTTAGTTCAATTTAATTTTTGGTTTTGTTGATTTAGGTTGTGAATGGTTTCCTCATGTATTAGGGGAAGAGTTTATCTAATTATGATTTGTGTTTCAATTATCGTTCATTTTTTGTTCATCCAATTCTTGTTTATGTTTCAATTACCATTTACTTCTTGTTCATTCAATTATTGTCCATGTTTCAATTACCGTTCATTCCTTGTTCACCCAACCTCCCAATTACTAATTTTAAAGAAACCAAAAAAAGGGTAAATAGAAACTCATTAATAAATTTCATATGTACCAATAGCCACCCACTTTACCTCCTATAGTTAGAATTTTTGGACTTCAATTGGAGTTGTGCAACTTTATTGGTACCCATAGCACATGACTAGTAGGGCATTTGTGCATAAGTATTGGTCATTTTTTAGGTGGTTGTAGCACATGGTTATTGGGGCATTTTTAAGTAAGCAACAGATGACACTTTGAAATGAGCTCTTTTTTACTCTTGCGTGCATAATGGAGCCTACAACATACATCATTACTACCCAGAAGTCAAAACAATAGCCATAACTAGTTAAGGCGCATACAAAGACAACCAAAAAATCAACGAAATTCGATGTATTGTTTACGATCTATGGGTGTGCAAAGTTAGCTATAACAATTACTAGTACGCTTCCTCTAAGAGAATTTTGAGAGGCATTTTATTGTCAAGTGGTTCTATATGTAGCATGCTAACTATTTATAAAATAAATAATGAGTCTTTAAATTAAACTTTAATCAATATTATATTAAATTTTAGCTATTTGAAATGTACATAGATTGTTATAAATTAATCAGTCAAAGAGCATAATATATCAAATTCATAATATTGTAAGAATGATTAAAATAAATTATTTAAAATAGATAATTATGAAATGGCGGGAGCGGGTGGCAAGTGCGAAAATTCGTATGGCAAGCGTGACATAGGTTTCTCGGGGGCTCAGGAGCAGTTTCAAACTAGGTGAATCCAGCATGGTGGTTGGCAGCAAGACGGACGGAGCGCTAAATGGAAGGCGATGTCGTGGAGCGATTAGACAGACCAAACTATCCTGATGGAGGCAATTAGGGCAAGAGTCAACAATGGATGGAGGGCCTACGACAATCTGGTTCGCAATGTGTTGAGAGATTCCAGGAGGTAAGAGGTTCCCCACTCAGACCACCAGAGACAATATCAACCGCAATGGGTTTTTAGGAATGGGCGTTAGATAGACTCACTCCACCAAGCTAGGAATGAGTGGCAGCCAAGGCTAGTAAAGAACCAAAATTTTGTTGGGCCTCCTTGGACTCAGAGCAGGAATCGAAATAGACAATCCAACGTAAATCATCCCACCAACATGTGGCCTGCCAATTTGTAGGAATGGAAGGCAAAGGGCTTCCAGAGGGCAGAATGGGTGGTTCAGGAAAATGTCGATACCTAAAGTAGATGTGGTGCACAATTAGAGATCGGATCGCTTCAAAGTTGGACCTTCAAAGGGTCAAACAAAACAGAGCAGGGATTCAAATTCCAATGGGATCAATTCCCCCTTAGGCACCAAAACAGAAAGTGGTAAGGATCCTTTGAATTCCTAGTCAATTGCTATTATAGATGATGTTGTGATGCAAAATAAAGAATTCATGGAAAAACTAGGGTTTTTTTATCAAATGGGGGGATTTAAATGGAAGAGTCGAGAGCTAATCAACAATTGGTGTAAAGAGCAATGGGGTGTGAATGCATTGTGTAAACCTGTCGCAAATGGTTTTCACTTGGTTACCTTGGCATCGATGGAAGACAAGCTCTAGCCCTCTTTTCATGAATAGGGCTCAGATGCATCTTTTCTACTGGAGACCAAGATTCAATCCCAAGACTGTGAGTGTCCCTAAAACAACAGTATGGTTCTACATCTATAATCTACAATCAGAGTTTTGAGGTGATGGAGTTCTGAAAAGTATAGGTAGTAAACTGGGCAATTTCTTGTATTTGGTTAATCCTTTGGAAGATCAGACAATGGGAACTTATTTCAGGATTTGTGTGAGTATTACCATGGAGGCAAAGATTCCATCAGAAATTGAATTGATGTCAGAGGTGGGCAATTGGACACATTTGCTTGATAGGGAGGATAAACTAGATTTATGTCTTCGTCATTGCAGATCGTTGATCCACAACTCGATCAGTTGTGACTTCAAGATCTCTATTGATGCAAACCATAGAATTGAACAATTCTTTCTTAGCAATGTAAAGGAGAAGTCAAGTGGGCCTCACTCACAAACATGGAGAAAGAATTGATAGACCTAATCTGGCCAGATAAGGTTGATCAAGTAGTTGGAAATTTGGTGTCGGTGGATGCAATCCCTGATAAATCTAGGTTCATCCCTCTCGAAGACTCAGAGGGCACATAGATTTGTATGGAGCCACTAGCTAATGTAGTCGGCACTGGGGAAATTGAACTGGAGATGCTAAAGCTTGAGCAAAAGGCAACGGAGCCTCTACAAATCCAGGTCTGTTAGATATCCCTCTGCCTATTTAGGTGAATGGCTTGGAGCATGAGATAGTTCAGCCCATGAAGAGCATTCAGGGTAACAACACAGAGTCACCTGATCTGGGGTCAGGAGAGAGGCGAAGTGGTGAGAACCCAGTTGTAAATGAGGAATTTGAAGAAGAGCTAAATGTAGACTCTAACATGGATGACAACTTCAAAGAATATCAGGTTGGAATCCTATAAGAAAGGGGATTGGAGAAAATTCAAGCTTCATTGAAAGCTCCCAAATTCAGGGCAAGCAAGCAAAGGGGTCGTCAGACAAACAAGTCAAAATTGGTATTCGTTGGTTGTGCGCGAGGACAAACCAAATTCTTCCAAACAATTTTTAGAAACGGAAAGGAGCTACCCCTTCTCAAGGAGCCATGAGGATCTTGAGCTGGAATGTTAGGGGCTTAAATGCCCCTAGAAAATGGCGCATATTCAAGCGCCAAATAGAGTCAAGCAAGGCAAATCTAGTTTTGATTTAGGAAACTAAATTGACTAAAGTCGAGAAAGAGAGGAGGATGATTTTTTGGAGGCAGTGGGAGGGAGTATTTGTGGAATATATGGGGGCTTCAAGGTGGAATTGGTGTCTTCATGTGGAACCCTTCAAAGGCTCGATGTTCCTTAATGGAAGCTCATAGTAATTGGATGATGGTAGAGTATCAATCTTTCAAGGATAATCAGTTATGAAAACTGATCAATGTATATGGACCCATTGCCACACCAGCCAAGAGGGAGCTTTGGCATGAATTGTCTAGAAAACTCAGCTTGGAAAAGGATGAGTTGATAGTTATTGGAGGGGGGGGTTCAATGCAATCCTCAACAGTTTGGAAAAGATGGGAGGATCCATGGCGAGGAACAAAATACAACAAGACTTTCAGGAATTTGTTGACTCCAATCAGTTGAGGGAGATGGAGACAAATAATTGTAAATATAATTGGACCAATAGAAGGCAGGGTTTCACCAGCATAGCTGAAAAATTAGACAGATTCCTCCTTTTTGGAGATTGGTATAGGACCCTGGGATTGGTGGAGTCTTCTATTCTTCCTTTCAGTGGATCGGACCATTTTCCAATTCAGCTGGTCTTTGCTTCAGATCCATACTCTGGCGGATCCCCGTTTAGGTTTGAGAGGATGTGGATCAGGGATCCATATCTTTTGGTTTTATTGAATCAATGGTGGAAGGAGTGTAGATTTGGAAACCACTCCAAGATGTTTATCTTTCACAAGAAACTCTCATATATAAAGAATAAACTCAAGGAGTGGAACAAGGTACATTTCAAGAACATCTTTACAGAAGGACAAAGGATCAAAAATGAATTAAGAGCACTAAATGAAGTTGTGATTGCTCATGGTATGCGAGAAGAAGAGTTCATACTGGAATAGAAACTCAAAGTGGAGCAAGCAGAAATATTGATCAAAGAGGAACAATTTTGGAGGCAAAAGTCGTGTGAACTTTGGCTACAGGAAGGGGACAAGAACACAAAAAAATTCCACAACTATGCAATAACAAACAGAAACAAAAATAGAATCTTGGAGTTGACCAGAGAGGATGGGACTGTACTTGTTTCTAAAGAGGAGATCAGAAGAGAAGCGATGGGATACTTTCATAATCTTCTGAATCAAGGACCTCATAACATTAATTAGGGTGACATAAGGAGTGAGTTTCTCAATAAGATACCTAGCATCATCACTGAGGAGGAGAGCGGGGCAATGTCTAAACCTATATCTATGGAGGAACTCAGAATGGAAGCCTTTCAACTAGCTCCTAACAAGGGGCCTGGACCAAATGGATTCCCGACTTGCTTTTATCAAACCTATTGGAGATCATTAAGGAGGATCTTCTCAGTGGAGCTAAGGAATCAAGGAAAAAAGCAATGATTTTGGGATCCTTTAATAATACCTTTTTAGCCCTTATCCCTAAAAGAAGGATGCCTCGAGTATGAATGATTTTCGGCCAATTGCCTTGTGTACTATGTGTTACAAGATAATCACTAAAGTAATGGCAAATAGGTTGTAAAAGGTTTTAGGAAAGGTCATATCGAAAGAACAAAGTGGTTTCGTCCTAGGTAGGTCTATCACAAAGGGAATCATAGCTGCTCATGAAGTGATTCATACAGCCAGGAACCTAAGGGTCCCCAACATGATCATCAAGTTGGATATTTTAAAAGCATGTGACATGGTAGATAGAATTTTTTTACTAGATATTCTATCTAGATTTGGGTTTAATCGGACTTAGATTGAATGGGTTAGGGGGTGCATTGAGGCTCTAAAGTTCTCTGTGCTTATTAATGGCTTGGCCAATGGGTACTTCAGTTCAAGTAGGGGTTTAAGGCAAGGGGACCCACTATCTCCTTATCTATTCATTACAATGGCAGAGGCTCTAGGAAGGAGTGTCATGGCTGCAAGGGATGGGGATTAGTGGAAAGGCATTGAGGTCACCCTTGATGTAGAACCAATTACTCATCAATCGTTTGCGGATGATACCATCCTCTTTGGAGAAGCCTCTAGAAGTGAAGCAAGAAGAATCAAATACATTTTGGACAAGTATAGTGAGGCTTCTAGTCAGTCTATAAACTGGTGTAAGTCTGAAGTATTTATCCTCAATGTTCAATTGGGTCTCTAGCTGGACATTGCAAGAATATTGGGATTAAAAGTAACACAATTCCCAGGGAAGTTCTCAAGGTTGCCTCTATTTGGTGGAATTATCAAAAAATGCTACTAGGACAGATTGATTGAGAACTGCAAAAAGAAGACGAAGCTTTGGAAAGGGAAATGGTTGACCTCAGTGGGCAGATTACTCATGGTGAAAGTTGTTTTATCAGCTATCCCAATCTATTGTATGACATGTTTGAAACTTCTGGCAGCAATAGAGGATAACCTAAATCAAATTTTGAGAAGATTCTTTTGGTCTGGCCCTCATGAGGATCAAAAGCATCCATTACTTGCGTGGGAAAAGGTCTACAAGCCATGGAATGCTGGGGGAGTTGGGATAAGGCAACTCAGAATCATGAATTTGACTCTTGGGGAAAAACTCGCTTGGACCATGACTAAATCAAACCTGAAGTGGGTCAGAATACTTGAAAAAATTATCAGGACTCAGATGACCCTCTCAATATTCTAAGGGTTAGAAATCCTCCCAAAGGTTCAGCCATTTGGAATTTTATATGAGAAAGAAAGGAATTGGTATCTAAATACGTCACTTGGGAAATATGCAATGGCCAATCGACAGCATTTTGGGAGGACTCTTGGGATGGATTCAAAAATTTGGAGGTGGATCACAACTCGAGGGAGATTAGAGTTGCAACCATAAGGGCTTAGGGGTCTAAAGTATGCAATTTCAGTGAGGTGATCAATGTCAATTGTATGGAAAAATGGTGTTGGAAATCTTTGGATGACATTAACGCTCCCCAAAATCAAAAAGATACTTTATCCAACATTCTTAAAGACAAAACCATTCCACTTTCTCAAGAAGCATATATAATCAGATGGTGCGCCTCCAAAGATGGGGAATACAAGGTAAAGCTCAGGTATAAGTTGAAAGAAGCAGCTCTGGTGGAAAGTCATTGGCCAATCAAAATTCTCTGGGGTAAAGATGTCCTTCCTAAAGCTAGGGTATTTTCATGGTTAGCCATTTAGGGTAGGATTCTGACCTAGGACAAACTTGACAAAATTGGGATTTGTGGCCCTAACAAATGCTTGTTGTGTAAGAACAATGAAGAAAGTGTTGATCACCTCCTCTGGGTTTGTCCATATGTTCAATTATGCTAGAAATTCTTTTTGGGAAAGCTAGGCTTTCATCATGTGGAGCCTCAGAGCATCAAGGAATGTTTTATATCTTGGCCATCAAAAATGCCTAAAGGTATGTTCAGTAACATATGGTATGTTCTCCCATCCACAGTTGTATGGGAACTATGGAAAGAAAGGAATAAGCGAATTTTTAAGGACCATGCAATACCGAGGGAGGTTCTTCTATCAAAGATGGAAGCTGCAATAGTGGAATTGGTGAATGAAGAAACCAAAAGGCTATTCAATAAATCCAATATTTTTACAAACCAAAATAATGAACTGATGAAGAAATTCTAGGGTTTGATGGTTCCTAAGGGTTATGAGATGAAACATTCGAAGGTGGAGGAAAAATGCAAGGCTACAAGGTGGCAAGCCCTGGAGAAGGGTTGGATTAAAATAAAATTTGATGGAGCTTCCATGGGTAATCCTAGGCATGAAGGTGGTGCTTGCATACCCAGAGATGACCAAGGTTGTATTATTGGGAAGGTCAAGTGAATACATTGGAATGCCCACCAATAATATAGTAGAATTTCGAGTAGCCCTGAAAGGAATTGAGCTTGCGAGGAGGTTGGGGGTCAAAAAAATATACCTTGAAGGGGATTCTCTGTTGATGATCAATGCAATCAGGAATCAATGGATGGTGAACTGGCAACCTGAGAGATGGTTGTCGCGAATTACAAATGTGTTGAAGAATTTTAAAGAATTTAAAATTTGTCATATCTACCGAGAGGGCAATAAGTTGGTGGATGACTTGGCCAAACAAGCAGTGGAACAAAAAAGGTGCGTTGAACTATCAATTCTATAAAATGAAGTGGAATTGACAAGCAATCAGTGTGGTAGTAATATTGAGGATTGGTGGTGGGTGGTGGTACAATTTCCAAAGATTTGGCAAGTGTGGATTTGATGTGCAAGTATTCAATAACCAAGTGACATGATAGAGGATACAAATAAGTGGTGAATATTATCCGAATAGGTGGTTTGTACTCGAATCGGTACAAGGCCTGGGTGGCAACGGCTTGAGCCTCATGGTGTGAGAGCTAATCATAAATTAAAGTTGCATACTGGATATATTTGGAGGACAGAGCAAGGCATGTTTTCATAATGATGTGATATGATATGCAATCAATTCATCCTGCAATCTTTTTTGAGGAGGGGGATTATATATTTGGCAAGTATGGTTGCAACCGCATCACATGTCTCATTCTCTCTAAATAATTTAGAAGTTGTAGGCATGGACACCCCTGTTCTATTGAAATCAACCAAGCAGCGAATGACATTTCTCAAAGAGATCACGGAGAAATGGCTCCTAACAGTATTAGAATTAAAGCACCAATTATTACTGCATGCAGTAAAGAAGATTTTGGGTTCGGAGTTTCTGTGGGCAGCGCACAAATACAGGGTGAACACGAGCATTCTGGCCATGTTCTTGGCTATCTGAATTTAGATGGGTGTGTGCAAACCCAGAACGAAAAATGTCTGTTAGATGGTTTTCAAGCATTCTTTTTTCAGGGAAATAGATGTGGTCTTGGACAACAAAGACTACCAGAACCAAATTTCGCTGACTCATCAATATTACATGGCCTGAGATGCAAGTGGGGGACGAGGAAATTATGCATTTTGCAGACCATGGAATTGGAGAAATATAATCAAGGTCAAGCGGAGCGGAATAGAAATTTGAGCTTCATTTTGTTTGTGACGGGCAATCTGGCAAGGCTAGAGGGCTTCGACCTGGGGATATATGTGCGGGAGGAAGGTCTGCAGGGTAGGCGAGACATTGGGATGGATGAGAATGGTGTGGTGGCACAAGGAAATGATTGGGGACTAGGGCGTGGGGAGTTGTGAATTCCAAATAATATGAGACTAGTGGAGGAAATTGTGGCTGGAGAGGCTCATGAGGGATGCGACAGACTGCCCTGTTGTTGCCCAGGCCCTTGCTACTCAAAAGGTGTATGACAACATCCCAAGATCCTCAAACATTGAATGATGGTGTCCCTTTTCCATAAGATTTTTTTGTCTTTCAAATAATTTTCTGGTTGTTTAGTATTGTTTTATAACTGCAGATAGATAATACAATGTCGACTGGGCTCGGTCTCTGTGCTCAGATTTTGTTCTCCTAGCCAAAGCTGATATATAGATAGTTGGTTTTTTGTTATGTGTCTCTAAAAATGGAAATACTTTAGTTTTTTGGAAGGAGGAAACGATATATTTACACCTCTCGGATGTAAAATCTTTACTATTAATACAGGTGTTGCCCTATCCAACTATTTACTTACTAAATAATAATAATAATAAGGAAATTCTATTCAAAAGCATGAAAGAAATGCTACCTTTCACATGTATCAAAAAATTTTAAAACTTTTTGAACTATTTTGAACAAGAGATAATAAGTGTAGACACTAAAAAATGGTCAACACTTGCGGTGTCATACTTTAACATGTTTGTGTTACCTCATTTTAGGGCTTCACACTCATTAACACTTCCTCTATATTACACATTTTATCTTTATCACTTGTTATCATTGCGTCTTTCTTCTACATTATTTTCCTATTCAATCCCATTTTCTTGAATTTGAATTAGATCTTCTTGATGTCAATCTTAATTGTCCTTTCATGATCATGATCAACTTTTAATGTTAATCATACATCATTTGTCATTTTCAAACATTATCAATTTCTATCAATCTTGATCGATTCATCATTGATCCCTATCAATTATCAATCATCATTCCTAATTATCAATATCTGTCAATTTCCATCAACCCTTGTCAATTTTGATTGATTTGTCATCAGTCCCTATCATTATCAATTTGGTTAATTTTTGGTCCTTATCAATCATTTTGTTGATCATGTTCATTATCATTGTTGTTATTCATGTCAATCCTATCATGGAATCGTTTAACCTAATTCATTTTTCATTCTACTTTGGGTTTAATAATTCTTTAATTATTTCTCCCTTTTATCCCTTTTCCTATCTAGGGTTTAATAATTCCTCAATTATTTATCCCTTTATCCTAACTAATTTGTTTTAGGATTTACGAATTAGTTCATTATCCTAATTTCCTTTTTTCTATTTTGTAATTAAATATTATTTATTTAGTTGCCTAATAATGATATTTGTGGGAGAAATTAATAAATAAATATTTATTAATTTATCCCCCACTTCTCCTCCTCTTTTTTAGCTTCTCTCCTCTTTTTTAGCTTCCCTCCTCTTTTCTAGATTCACCTCCTCTTTTCTACCTTTCCACTTTCCTCATTTTCAAATGGCAATTTTCCCTCCACAATTCACTCATTTTGTCATAAAATGACATAGCAATTTGTCAAAGTTCCTTGCATAGCAATTTATCATAGTTGTTGCATAGCAATTTGTCATAAATTCAACATAGAAAATTTTCATAATCATGCCTCTTTCAAATCATTTGCCTCTTTTGAATCATTCATTCTAATTTGATTGATTTATAACTTTTCTATAAATTGAGCTCCTCTACTCATCATTTTCATCCACATTTTGAGTAAGTATATGCTATCAAATTAACTTCAAGTCTTCTCACTCTTGCTTTCAACATATTTGCAATTTGGAGTTTGAGAGCCACATACCATTTGATTAGAGAAGCAAGAAGGACAATGGAGGGCACCATTTCAAGCATATGAAGGATGGTTTGCATTCACTTATCTTATTTCCTTGTTCATTCTTTATTTTTGTACCTTCGATGATGTGGGATTTATGGATTTTATTAAATGCCTAACTTTTCCTCTCTCAATAAGTAATCATATGCTTCAACTAAAAGAATTACATAAAACAAGGAAGATAACTTGTACTTTTCATGTAACATAATTACTATGCAAAACTAAACAAGAAAGATTAGAGTTTATAGAAGTTTGCTTTTTAATCTGGAATATTTTACAAGTATAGGCTTATTCTTAATGAGGGAGAGCATCATCAAGGAACTTTACTGTTACAAGATAGGGTTGTCATTGCACCAAAAGATCGACCTGTCAATGCCCGATACAACCACTAGACTTATAGAATCCACAGGAGGTTGTTAAACCATGTCGTGAATCCCCATGAGGGACGTTGGCCCAATACCAACAATCCCCCTCCCAGCGTCACTTGTCGTGGCCTGCGTGATTCAAACTTATGACCAAGCTCTCATACCACTTGTTACAAGCTAGGGTTGTCATTGTACCAAAAGATCAACTTGTCAATGCCCGATACAACCGCTAGAGATATATAATCCATAGGAGGCTATTAAACAATGTTGTGAATCCCCACGAGGGACGTTGGCCCATTGCCAACACTTTACCTCCAACCATAGACCTAGCAATCTCCCGCACACCTTCCTTATGGAAATGGCCCTACCCTTCATAATGGTGCAGACACAAGACTAGATCTAATTTTTATTTGAGACTAGTGTATAGAACCTACAAAGTTGGTCACACACTATAGGTACCTCCTAACTAGCATGACCTTCTGACAAGGTAGTGTATCTAGATCTAGCGAACTAGCAGGCGCATGCAGAACACTACACCACCTTGGCCAATGGTTCTAAATAATTTCAAAGCACATTGAGCACACAGTCATTGTTCACCACCCTACTTGACTTATTACAATATCACTCAAATTCTAGTTGACTTGACAAGATGGCTTGAAATTCAACATGCTATTACTGCATTTTATTTTTAGTTAAGGGTAGCTTACCCAAGGCTCAATTTAGAGAATTTCATACATAGACAACTTAATTTTTCAACTCTCATTTGTTCTCAATGCATGGTTCACACATAATCAACTTTTATAATTACCAATTCTCAACATAAAATATAATAAGTAAAACCATTATTTATTAATGCTTGAAGTGGTCATTATTGGCCATATTGCATGTGTACATGTAGGTGCATCCCTTGTGCCTACATGCATACATGCAAGGGCCTTTCCACAATAATTAAATAATGATCTTTCAATGAACTAAAGTTCCACCATTATCTAGTACTCGAGTTGGGTAAAACTTAACGACTTGGTATTACAAATTCTTATTAGTCATTTATGATTCACTGGTTAACTAATAACTTTACTCTTTTGAGTTCTTAAATTCAATGCAACGGATTAAGTTTACATAACTAGGGATATTTTGTTTCCTTTCTCTCTGGTCAACCCACATAAGGGTTTGTGGACAGATGCAAAGAAAATATTGCTAATGCCACATTAGGCTAACATGCAGTTTGAATCAAAATAGAAGTATTAATGGAAAGCTTCAATATAAATGCATAAAAATGGTTATGTTATTTATAGACTAGTTATTACCAATGTTTCACAGTCTTTTAAGATTCATACTGTTTGCCTCACCAATAGGAACAATAACTAGAGCCAAAGTCTCAACCCAAAGATTGGTTATTCATTTTGATTAGCTATTATCTCCATGACTGAAGCTCATTTACTTGTCAACCCAGGGACGTATTACTTGAAATGGGTCTACATTGTATATGCACTAAGTTCCCGTGATAGTCATTCTGCACTACTGCAACAACTAAGTCTATTTGAAATAAACAAGCAAAAATATAAGAACTAAATGGCTATAGGAAATCTTAACATTAATAGAAGATTATAACTAAATAACTGTTAACTAAGTTCAGAGCTGACAAACATGAATTACTCTGTCTACTTTGGCTGCAGGAACAGTCACAGGATCTGGTTCCAGTGGTTGCAGGAATAGTCAGTCATTAGAACATCCACTGCAGCAAAAAGAAAACTTAATCTAACAAACATACAAGAATACTCACCAAGTGGGCCCCCTTAGATAAGTGTATCCAGACTTCAAAGATGATTCTATATACTCAGAACAACATAGCTTTTATTCATTGTTTTCATAAGTCGATACAACACATGAAATGAGAGAAATGCTTCTAGTTCTAGAAAACATTGTCTAACCTCTGAGAAGAGGTGCATGTCTTTATTTATAAGAAAACTATAACAAACTTCCTACTATCTAGATCATGCCCATGAAATTAGGTGGAAAACATTTATGACTGCAAAGAGAAGAAATTAATCCATAGAAAATGCGGAACTCAACAAAACCGCAACGAAGAATATAGCATGGCAGTGCTTACTAGATTGATGTTTGCTGGAGACAAACATAAATGAATCTGGTATCATCTCGCTATTCCTTTGCCGATTCTTATGCTTGTCATCTTCTTTGCTGCTTTGAATGTTTAACCGCCCCTAAATGTCTCCAACTGCTTTCATGACGTGATTCTCCATCTGGCTTAAAATAACCACTTCTGCAACAACTTATTTACTCCTGCACTTAAAAGTTAGAATATACAAACATACATATATATCTATTTTCATTAATCATAACATTTATACATCCACACCTGATATCACCTATGATAATCCACATGGCAACAGGAATAATAGGTCAAAACAATATAGGGTTTACTTATCATTCATAATGGTTGAATTCATTTAGCCTTATATAGAAGACACTATATGAAATGGAGGGTTAAGATTGAGAGGTGTAAAAGGAGGTCGGCTAAGATTAGAGGGTAGGTAAAAAAAATAATAAAATAATGAAAGGGGTAGGTAGTGTAGGAATTAAGAGATGAATGACATGTGTCATGTGTAGAAAAGGATAATGAATTAATTAAATAAATAAAGATTTATTTAATTAATAGAAGAAGTGGGATCAATTAAATAAATAAAATATTTATTTAATTTAGGAAAGGGATAATTTAAATAAATAAATGTATTTATTTAAATGAGAAATAAGGCTAGAAGAGGATAAATGAATTAATTAAATAAATAAGGATTTATTTAATTAATAGAAGAATTAGGCTTAGATAATTAAATAAATAAAATATTTATTTAATTAGACATGACAATTTTGGGTGTCTACATTTTGCCCCTCTTTGAGACAATGCGGCTTGTCGCGTTGTTTCAAAGAAGATAAGATGAACTGATACAGAGTTGCCCCAAGATGGGAATGATATGCCCCCTCGAGAGATTGGATAAAAATGTCTGAAAAGATTGCAGACAATCTCTCGATAAGAAAGAAAGGCTAGAATGGATTGACCGGATAAAGTGACAGAGTCACGGGATAACGAAGACTGACTCGGGAAATGAAGGCGAGGGCTAGGGTAGGCTATAAGATAGACCATGGGGAAAATACATCCTCATTGTCATCTACACCCTCACGAGATCAAAGTGCAGAGCGAGAAAAGAGCAGGAGCAGTCAGCAGCGATGGCTTCCATGCATAGATTCAATCGTGTTTGTCGATTCTAGAGGCCAGCAGAGACAGAAGAGCCGGTAAGTACCATCAAACCTCCTCGTACTTTGACGCATGTATTTTTGTCATTAATGCATGCTAGTTAGAGCAATAAATGCGCTTAGGAATAGGGTACCAAAAAAGTCTGAAAATGTGTAACCGCGTCTGCGTCGGTGTCAGGCGCGTCGGTGTCAGGCGCGTCTGTGTCCGATAGGCGCGTCTGTGTCTATGTCAGGCACGTCTGTGTCTGGAACCGCGTTTGCACCAAATGTGGGCGCGTCTGCGTTGTGCAGGGGCGTCTGCGATGTGCAGGGGCGTCTGCGATGTATAGTCGCGTTTATGCACAGCCTAGGCACGTCTATGTCCTACAGGCGCGTCTGTGTTTTTCAGGCACGCTTGTGCAGTCTGTAGGCGCGTTTGTGTCAGTCAAGCGCGTTTGTGTTAAAAAAATGCAATTTTGGTCTTCTAGGTCAAATCGGCAGTTCTGTGATGAACATACGCTGTCGATTGGATAAGCTGCTGAGAGGATACGCTCAAGCAGGTCCTTTAGGAAGACTAGGATAGATCAAGGCACTTTGTGATGAACAGTGAGTACCAAGATAGAGTACTTTGTGATGAACAGGGAGTGCAAATGTGAGTAACACTTTGTGATGAACAGGGAGTGTCACACACGTAGTACTTTGTGATGAACAGGGAGTACTATTAGAATAGAAGTAACACTTTGTGATGAACAGTGAGTGTCACTAGGATAGATAACCATATGCATTTAGATAAAAAAGTAGCATTTTGTGATGAACAGTGAATGCCACCATGACTGACATGATTAATTTGCTTGATTGCAGGAGTACTTGCCTATGCTGGAGTCACGGGAGAGATTCTCGTCGACACAGAGATTGCAACCTGAGTTGTCGTTTCAGGATAGAGCTGCCATCGAGGAGATGGGTTTGAGACATGTGCTGTATGTGCCTGAGTTTCGGGCAAACATGGGACTGTTGACTGCACTTGCCAAGAGATGGCATTCTAAGACATGCACTTTCCATTTGCCGATGGGTGAGATGACAGTCACCCTTGAGGATGTCTACAGGATTCTGCATCTACCGATTGATGGAGATTTGATTCCATATGATCGAGATGATGACAGAGAGGCATTGAGACGGGTGTTTCAGGATCCCGGCCTATAGATGAGGGTTGGTCGTGTGGCATGGGACACCATGACAGCCACAGGGTTAGCATTGCCAGCTGTGATCGGAGGAGTGATTAGTGGGTTCTTGTGTCCGGATAGGGCGACACGGGGATTGGCAGTGGGCTGGGGCGGAGCATTGGAGACACTGGTGACGCAGCACACCAGATATGCTTGGGGACCATGTGTGTTGGCCCACTTATATTATGAGCTTCACCAGTTTGTATACCATGGGTCAGTTGGATTGGGCTGCGGGGTGACACTACTGCAGGTTTGGGCCTATGAGCATCTGCCAGTGACGAGGCCGATACACTTCCGAGGTAGGGGACATGGACGCAACTTTGTTCATTTGTATGACATGATCACCTCACAGCCGCGGATTGGCAGGTTAGAGCATTGGCGGCGAGTGCTGGATGATATTGATGTAGTCATCTGGAGACCGTATCTAGGATGCGAGGAGTGGGAGGATGACGCAGTGGAGTTGCCATACACCTTGCGGAGCAGTTACCTGATTGAAAATGGATAACAATAATAACAAGATTGAAAGGCTAAATGAATTCAACCACAAAACCCTAGCCTAACAACAACAAAGATCCACCATAACATATGAAGATTACCTAAGACAATGCAAATCACCAGAAATCACAAAGATTATACCATCACATGTCCAATAGGGTTTTGATCTCCATTCTTCCTATCTCCATTGATCTTGCTTGATATATTTGCTCTCAGATTTTATGTGCACAAGAGTTCAACAAAGAACGAAATGTGGTTGCAAGTAGAATCGTAGTGTAGTCAAGTCCTTAAGATGATTCATTAGGGTTTGATAATGAAGGAAGCATCTCCTTATATAGAAGACACTATATGAAATGGAGGGTTAAGATTGAGAGGTGTAAAAGGAGG
Source organism: Cryptomeria japonica (assembly GCF_030272615.1). NCBI lineage: Eukaryota > Viridiplantae > Streptophyta > Pinopsida > Cupressales > Cupressaceae > Cryptomeria > Cryptomeria japonica. The sequence continues at coordinate 539,616,583 of NC_081408.1, forward strand.
TCGGCTAAGACTAGAGGGTAGGTAAAAGAAATAATAAAATAATGAAAGGGGTAGGTAGTGTAGGAATTAAGAGATGAATGACATGTGTCATGTGTAGAAAAGGATAATGAATTAATTAAATAAATAAAGATTTATTTAATTAATAGAAGAAGTGGGATCAATTAAATAAATAAAATATTTATTTAATTTAGGAAAGGGATAATTTAAATAAATAAATGTATATGGTGAAAATGGATAACAATAATAACAAGATTGAGACGATACCAGATTCATTTATGTTTGTCTCCAGCAAACATCAATCTAGTAAGCACTGCCATGCTATATTCTTCGTTGCGGTTTTGTTGAGTTCCGCATTTTCTATGGATTAATTTCTTCTCTTTGCAGTCATAAATGTTTTCCACCTAATTTCATGGGCATGATCTAGATAGTAGGAAGTTTGTTATAGTTTTCTTATAAATAAAGACATGCACCTCTTCTCAGAGGTTAGACAATGTTTTCTAGAACTAGAAGCATTTCTCTCATTTCATGTGTTGTATCGACTTATGAAAATAATGAATAAAAGCTATGTTGTTCTGAGTATATAGAATCATCTTTGAAGTCTGGATACACTTATCTAAGGGGGCCCTCTTGGTGAGTATTCTTGTATGTTTGTTAGATTAAGTTTTCTTTTTGCTGCAGTGGATGTTCTAATGACTAACTATTCCTGCAACCGCTGGAACCAGATCCTGTGACTGTTCCTGCAGCCAAAGTAGACAGAGTAATTCATGTTTGTCAGCTCTGAACTTAGTTAACAGTTGTAGACACCTAAAATTGTCATGTCTAATTAAATAAATATTTTATTTATTTAATTATCTAAGCCTAATTCTTCTATTAATTAAATAAATCCTTATTTAATTCATTTATCCTCTTCTAGCCTTATTTCTCATTTAAATAAATACATTTATTTATTTAAATTATCCCTTTCCTAAATTAAATAAATATTTTATTTATTTAATTGATCCCACTTCTTCTATTAATTAAATAAATCTTTATTTATTTAATTAATTCATTATCCTTTTCTACACATGACACATGTCATTCATCTCTTAATTCCTACACTACCTACCCCTTTCATTATTTTATTATTTCTTTTACCTACCCTCTAATCTTAGCCGACCTCCTTTTACACCTCTCAATCTTAACCCTCCATTTCATATAGTGTCTTCTATATAAGGAGATGCTTCCTTCATTATCAAACCCTAATGAATCATCTTAAGGACTTGACTACACTACGATTCTACTTGCAACCACATTCCGTTCTTTGTTGAGCTCTTGTGCACATAAAATCTGAGAGCAAATATATCAAGCAAGATCAATGGAGATAGGAAGAATGGAGATCAAAACCCTATTGGACATGTGATGGTATAATCTTTGTGATTTCTGGTGATTTGCATTGTCTTAGGTAATCTTCATATGTTATGGTGGATCTTTGTTGTTGTTAGGCTAGGGTTTTGTGGTTGAATTCATTTAGCCTTTCAATCTTGTTATTATTGTTATCCATTTTCACCATATACATTTTGGCACGCCCGGTGGGACTCTTGTCCCTTTGCATTTAACCTCCTTGTTGCAGATCTTGTGTTTTTGAAGTTGCAGATCGGACATTTTCGGCAGCATTTTTTGGTATTTTCGCGTTTGCGCACTTTCGGATCGCGTTTTTGATTTTCAGGCGCGTCTATGACAACTTTATCCGCATCTGTGTTTTGTCAATATTTCGTTTTGCAGGTTCCAGGATAGGCACGTCTGTGTCTTTTCTATCCGCGTCTGTGTTGCATTCACCCACGTCTGTGTCAGAAAGGAGCGTCTGTGACTTGTAGGCGTGTCTGTGCATCACAGAACCGCGTCTGTGTTATCCAGACACGTCTGTGTTGAGGGTAACAGCGTCTGTGTATTTACTGTTTCAGAATTTTAAAGTTTTCATTGATTCAATTTTAGGATTTTGTACTTAGGGTTTCAGATCTGGTTTATTTTTGGACTAACACTTTCAGATCTAGCTAACTAAATTGGTGCAGCTTGTCTTGGAAGCAAAACGTTTTGTTGAAGGCCCCTATGTCACAAAGTTTTTTGGGGTTTTTAAAATGTACCTAACTTGTATGTTTGCAGGAAGGGGTGATTATGTCAAACAACCCAAACTACTAACAACTTTTGTTGCAGGTCCTTGGCTAGGGTTTTGAATTTTTATTGTGTGCCTTGTTTTCATAGACTAGCAAACACTTCCATTGGTGCACTAAAATTGAATCATTGTCTTTTGTGTCTTGAGCAATAGGCTCTTTTTGTTTAATCTTTAGAGGGCCTATCTTCCCGTGTGGTCATTAGGACTACTAGTGAGAAGAGGACGACCCAAGTGGTAGCGAGGAAAACCCACCTCATCCGAACCACTATAATCAAATGTATTCATGGTGAAAACTATGAATAACGTGTGCTGATTAGTTCATACCGACACTATGTCTCCCCATAAACCCGTTTGATCAAATTTATTTGATCATTTGTAGGGCGTAACCCCTACAGGCTGGGAGCCTTCTGTATTTACAGAGCTGAAAGTGCCGCATGTATGGCCACACGAGCGGATGCCCTTACTAGCACCATTTTGTTTTAGAGGCCCAAATCCTTCTAGTTGTTGGGGCAGGAGGTCGGACCTCTGGTAGCGACCCACACACATACGGTTCTTAGTAGAGATACAAAGTTCGCCATGGGGAGTTTTCATGGGGACTGATGCTTGGCTGACCCGAGAAGTGAGTGCCGAGGGTGGAGCCAGTGAGGTAAAGCATCTAAGTATCCGCTCTAAATAGCGTAGCCTCGGGGGTAAAACCCCATGTGGGATCAACAACTATTGTCTTGGCCAGCCATAAGATTTGTGCTTGACTTATGTTAAACATTCAAAACATTCAAGACCAAACAGCAAAACATTGTGTCTTTTGTGTCTTCAAGTGTATGCAAAACATTTTACATCAAACAACACACTTTTCTTGGAGTCATTGTCAGTCTAAACACTTGCAAACATTGGGTCCTCATCAACATTGTGTCCTCTTGTCACGAAAAACAGTCAAACAGTCAGATTTGGTCACAACAAAACGACTTCACAGATTGGAAAAAATTGCACAAATTTTACAGAAACACGTTTGTGTCTATTTTAACCGCGTCTGGGTCATATAAGTGCGTCTGTGAAGGGCAGAATAGCGTCTGTGTTTATAACAGCGTCTGTGTTGAATATAAACCCGTCTGTGTTGGATAGCAGCGTCTGTGCAGTATACAGTCGCGTCTGTGTCCAGAATTGCAAAAATCTTTATAGTCCAGCAAACATAAACAAGAAAATCGCAGAAGGGCGTCTGGGTTAAACAAAGTAGCGTCTGTGTCCGGAAACCGCGTCTGTGAAGTATACAGTCGCGTCTGTGTTCAAAATTGCAAGAAAATTTCAGAGTCCAACAAAGAAAAGAAATCAGTTTCGGAATACTTGAGCTTCCTAGGTTGTTTCTTCAGGTTTCATCTAGCATTCAACCTGTCATTGGGTCTCACATAGTCCATCATTTCTTCACATCTCATTTTACATTCGTACTTGTCTAAACTTGAGTCAAAAGGTCACTTGCTTGTCCTCATCATACTTTGTCAACACTACATACAACAACACTTTGCTAGGTGGTCCCTCATCAAGGTTTCTTACCTTTGGGTCTCATTTGGTCTTACTTAGGGTCAAGGTCAGCTTACCTCATCAAGAGAAACTATCCTCTCTTTGGAAGTCACACCTACTCTACTACATACATACTTGGTCTTACACTTTGGACATTGCAAGTACGCCTCAGATTCATTTACATTTCATCCAACTCTTGGTCTTCCATACTTTTTCCATTTTCATCTAGTCTCGCACATCTTGGTTAATACCTAGTTCATGGTTGAAACCCATCTTCAAAAATCTAGGAGAGAAACTAAAGAGGCTCAAGAGTCCGCAAACATGAGTTCTTATGAGTATGACAATGATTTATTTTTCAATACTGATCACACTATATTGCCGGACATGGATGTCTATAGAAACATTCCAAATGTGGAGAACATGGACACTATAAACAACAATGCTACACAAAATGACAATTTGGACAACTTATCAATACATTCAGCAGATGTGGAAGAATCCATTATGAATCTCCATTTCAATCGATTGGTTGAGGAAATCATGAGGAGGGATAGACAATATTTCTTACAAATGATGGCACAAAGTGGAGCCAAGATACCCCATGATTTTGACATGTCTCAAATAATGGAAAATAGGCCTTTGCAACAAACTCACTCCAATATGGATCAAAGGAGACCTAATAGTGGAGGAAATAGAGGACCACATATGGTACCTGAATCACCATCAACTTTGCTTCAAAAACCAGAAATCCCACATACACATGGTCAAACATATGATACTCACCTTCGTAGACCATTATGGAAGTCTTACGCAGACAGATATGCTCAATCACATACCAATGCTAAGGAACAACCACCAAAACAATTGGATGTTCAAAAGCATGCTCAAAATTTGGACACAAGGAAACCCCATGTCAAATTTGGGGGCAACACAATAGAACATGACATGCCTGTAGAGTATGGTATACATGCACAAAATAGATATGGTGTTCCTCAACATGAATCTATACCAAGTGCTCCACATATGCAGCATCATTATAGACCTCCTCCATATGAACATGTGTATGATCAATATCATCCATATATGCAACATATACCTCCTCCAATGGGTACCTCAAACATAGGATATGGTCCAAGAAGTCGATCTCCACCTAAGAGCAGTTTGGAACAACAAATCAGGGACTTACAAAAGAAAATGGAGGACATAAATACACCGAAGCCAACATACACAATGAGAGACATATGTCCTTATCCATTTGACAAGAGCATTCCAATGCCTCCATTTCCTACGCACTTTGTGATGCCTAAATTTGACAAGTATAGAGGAAAAGGGGATCCTAAGGCACACATAAGACAATTTTTCACAGCTTGCATTGAGGTAGCAGCAGAAGAGACATATTTGATGAGATTATTCCCACAAAGCTTAGGTGATCAAGCTATGGAATGGTTCTCCCAACTTCCACCTAGAATTAAGTCATGGGGTGACCTAGCAGAAGCATTTATTCAACATTTCTCCTATAACATAGAGATAGACATATCAGTCACTACTTTGTGCAACACCAAGCAAAAAGAGGGAGAATCTTTTGCATCAATTTTACAAAGATGGAGAAATCTAGCCAGCAGATGCTCTTGTGAAATTCCACAAAAACAAATGGTAGAGATGTTCACCCAGAATGTTAACAAAGACATTGGCTATGATCTAAGGAAAGCTTGTTTGTCCACCTTCAAGGACGTCATTGAAAAAGGCTTAGCAACAGAAAAGGTCCTAATTGAACAAGGAGTCATTAAGATATTCAAGGAAAACAAAGATGACTTTAAAGGAAAAGACAAGCCAAGATTTTGGAATAAAAACAAGAACACAGTCAATGATGGTGTTGTTGATGCCAACACAGTGCAACCCAAATTCATCTTTTCAGGATCAAGTTCTACAAACAATCAAGTGAATACTCAAACAACTTCTAGATCACGAAGGAAGTACACTCCATTGGGAGAACCACTTGAGTCAGTCTTCAAAAAGCTGGTGGCAAACAAGGTGATCACAATTCCAGATTTTCCTCCATATGAACCAAAGGTTAAGCCGAATTGGTGGAATGATGATGAGTATTGTGAATTTCATAAAAGCAAGGGTCATAAAACAGGTAATTGTCATCGACTGAAGAATATTGTGCAAGATCTCATTGATAGAGGTGACATTGAGATTGAGGGACACTCATCCAATCAAGAACATGAGATGTTTAAGGAACCATTCCCAAAGCACGACAATGGAAAAGCTAAAGTCACAGATGATCAAGCCAACTATACTAGAGCACCTTACAACTATGATTCAACTATCAATCATATCTCGATGGACAATCATATCTCTACTATTACCATCAAGAACAAAAACCCTGAGAATCCTCCTCAGCGACCCAAGATTGTCCTAAGAGGTGTTGGATCTTCTTCCGAGCCTACCTCTGAATGTCATGTTACAACTCGTCGAGGTAAAATTACTTTGCCAGGTGCCTCCACTAAAAACACCGCTTCTTCATCTATTAAACCTGAGTATGACCTTGTAGAACAGTTAGGGAAGACACCCGCGCTCATCTCCATCCTTGAGCTCTTACGCATATCCCCCGCTCATAAAGCTATTCTTGACAAAATCTTGAGAGACACCGCCGTTCCTACTGATCTGAACGTGGACCAGTTTCAAGCCATGGTGGGATACCTTTCCATTCCACATTCCCTTACATTCACAGAAGCCGATGATGCCTCTGTAAGTCAACCACATAATGCACCATTACATATCAAAGCCTTCATACACAAACATCGAATAAAGCGAGTCCTGATAGATAGAGGAGCTGGTCTAAACATTTGTACATTGAGCACCATTAAACAATTGGGATATTCCGATAAAGCTGTGAATTCAAAAATCAAATCACCATCAAGGCATACGATGATGAAGAACGCTCATCTAAGGGCACGGTCACCTTACCTCTAAGAATTGGGCCAGTTACAAAGGATGTGGTTTGCCAAGTCCTGGATTTAGATCTCACTTATAATATATTGCTAGGACATCCTTGGATTCATGAAATGAGGGCAGTCCCATCGACATATCATCAATGCATTAAGTTTCCTCACAATGGAGTCGAGGTAATAGTTAACGGCGATCCTAATCCATTCATATATTGCAATAACTTGAGATCACATACTGAGACCATCATTCCCAGTAATCGTGAAGCTGTTCCTTCTTCGGCATACATTGATCTTGAGTCATTAAAACCTTCGACATCAAAACAAGGTGAACTTAAAGGCAAATTTCAGGACAAAGGCATGGGAGAATACACTTTAAATCAGACCATGTATTTACGACAAGTCATGAACTCTCCAAAAGAATATGGAAGGCCACATCCTAACAAGCAAAGATTCATCATGACGCTCAAATGGGACCCTACTGCCTTTCAAAGATGGGGCGAACTGGAAGAGGAAGGTTTATACAAAATGCTCTACAAAGACATTGAAGATGACACACAAGATCAGATCAATATACCCTGTGAGAAATATGGCAAAGGCTTCAAGATTCTACAGAAATTTGGGTATGATGGAAAAAGCCCTCTTGGGTTACACAAAGAAGGCATTATGGAGCCCTTACAACCTGAATTGACTGTAAAAAGGGAACGCTCGAAGGGACTTGGTTTTCTGACTTCCAAGATCCACGCTAAAAGGACAGAAGAGGCATCACAAATCAAAATTGCCAAAATTCAACAAGAGGATCGCTATTCCACAGACTCCAACGAATGGGAATGGGGTTCAGACAAATCCTCCAGTGACCATGAGCTCACCGAGACATTCAGAGAGCCAGGTGAACCCACAGAAGAGGAGGAGTTTTATAACAAATTCAGAGTTGGTCAAGAAACAACCCATGAGGAGTCTACACAGTCCTTGTCTCAAGGTTCTAGGTTGAAATCACATAGGATGAGAACACCTGTTCCGGAATGCGCTACTAGTAATGATAATTTGGACTCGCTCGTGATCGAGACTGATGAGGAGAGTGCCATCGATGACCTCGATAATTACCTTGACATACCCGAATATAACCACATCTTCACTCTTAGCCCCGCTAACTTCGAAGACATTAACGGCCTTCCCCTTGTTCATCACCAACTCATTGACTGGGATAATGAAGGACCTGCACAGTTGGATACTTTCCAAAACGATGAAGCTTTTATTGATTATCTAGGCATACGAGATGATCTTCCCCCTGGAGACCATAAAGCGGGATACACCATAGAACTCAATAGCGTGGCATATTTTGGTGAGGGTGTCAGACCTTCCAGTCGCAAAAATGTGAAAATAAGAACAAATCAAGGGTCTTATGGCGAAAACCACACTGTGGCGCTATCTGATTCCAAAAAAGTAAAAAAAAAGGACGTATCTGAGGGTGAAAACCTCTCTGAGGCGCCCGAAGATGGAAGGCTCGACATTCTCCCAGCATCATATGAGAAAAAATCATCCATGTTGGTAGAGGAGACTATCAAAACAAACATCGGTACAGAAGAGGTTCCACACAACATATTCCTAGCTCAATCACTGACAGGGTCTGAAAGGTCAAAATTCATAAGTTTCTTCAAAGAGCGACAAATCAACTTTGCCTGGTCATATGTTGATATGCCTGGATTGGATCCGGATTTGGTAATGCATCATCTGACGGTCAAACCGGGGGCAAAACCAGTAAAACAGAAATTGAGAAAAATGCATCCACAAGTGGCATTACTAGTCAAAGCAGAGCTTGAAAAATTACTCGATGTCGGATTCATACATCCAATTGATTATCCGGAATGGATCTCTAACTTGGTACCTATCAGTAAACCAGATCGCAGCATCAGAATTTGCACAGATTTCAGAGACATCAACAAAGCTTGTCCAAAGGATGACTTTCCATTACCAAACATTGACTTGATCGTTGATCTCACAGCAGGTCATGAAATGCTATCTTTAATAGATGGATTCTTTGGCTATAATCAGATAAGAATTGCACCCGAGGATCAACACGAAACATCATTCACTTGTCCTTGGGGAACTTTCTGTTGGAATGTCATGCCCTTTGGGCTAAAAAATGCAGGTGCTACATATCAAAGAGCTATGACTACTATCTTTCATGATCTCATGCATGTAACTGTGGAAGATTATGTTGACGACCTCTTGGTCAAATCAATAGATAGAAATACACACTTGGACATACTTTCAGTTGCCTTTGATCGGTTGGAAAAATACAAAGTAAGATTAAACCCCAAGAAATGTGTCTTTGGAGTAACCTCAGGGAAGCTCCTAGGATTCATCGTGTCCAAAAGAGGAATTGAAGCGGATCCAGCAAAAGTCAAAGCTATCTTGGAAATGCAACCACCAAGAAATATCAGTCAATTTCGATCCTTACAAGGCAGACTCCAGTCCATACGAAGATTCATAGCACAACTGGCGGATAAGTGTAATCCTTTTCAGCACCTGCTACATAAAAACATCAAATTCAAATGGGATGACAACTGTCAACAGGCTTTCCAGACACTCAAAGACTATCTCCTAAATCCACCAGTTCTGATGCCACCAGTTCCAGATCAACCACTGCTACTATACATATCAGCTACTCCAACAGCACCGGGGGCACTCTTAGCACAACAAATTACTGGGGGCAAGGAAAAAGCAGTATACTATATCAGTCGCACATTGGTGGGATACGAGCTAAACTACACACCAATTGAGCACGCATGTCTCGCCATGGTCTTTGCTTCACAGAAATTACGACATTACATGCTTACTCATAAGACTAAGTTGGTTGCAAGAATTGATCCATTAAAATACCTTCTCAATAAAGCAACACTTATTGGGCGACTGGCCAAATGGGTAATGATACTGAGTGAATTCGACATTGAGTATGTGGACAGAAAAGCAATAAAAGGACAAGCCATCGCAGATCAATTAGCAGATGCTCCCATGATAGATGATGTTCCTCTAAGTTCAAAATTTTCAGATGAATCCATTTTAACAATGTCACATGCAAAGCCATGGCAACTATACTTCGATGGCTCATACACACAGCATGGGGCAGGAGCTGGCATCCTCTTTATAACTCCTCAAGGGGATTCTATACCAAAATCATACCGCTTATCATTTCCTTGCACTAACAATATAGCGGAATATGAGGCATTAACAACAGGATTACGAATTGCAGTTCAATGGAAGATCCAAGAACTTTGTGTTTTTGGAGACTTCCAACTTGTTATCCGTCAAGCAACTAGTGATTATCAAACAAAAGATGAAAAATTACTGCCTTACAAGAAAATGGTGGATGATTTGAAACAACACTTCACAAAGATAGATTTTGAGCAGATACCAAGAGAGCAGAATCGTGCTGCAGATGCCATGGCTACAATTGCTTCATTAATTGATTTACCTCCAAACGAGACCCGCTATGAGTTCTTGGTGGATAACCTTTTGGTCCCTTCATATGAGATAATGCCTACTGAGATGATATGTGTTGTTGGTCCTGAATCTCAGTTATATGGTTCCATCTTCACATACCTTTGCAACAATACTTTACCTCCTGATCTATCAAATAGCCAACGTCGTACTTTCATTCGCCAATCCTCTCGATATGTCATTTTAGCTGATATCCTATACCGACGAGGTCTAGATGGCACTCTTCTTAGATGTTTAGAAAGCGATGAAGCTCAGATTGCGTTACAGGAAGTGCATGAAGGGATATGTGGTCCACATGCTAGTGGTCCTACCTTGGCCAAGAAACTTATCAGGACTGGATATTACTGGCCCAATATGGAGAAAGACTCATATCAGTTTGTCAAGAAATGTAAGCAATGTCAAATTCATGGAGATCTCATACATGCGCCAGCACAAGAACTTCAACCACTTGCGTCTCCTTGGCCCTTTTGTCAGTGGGGACTCGATCTCATAGGCAAGATTCACCCTCCTTCCAATGGTCATAAATTCATTATCATTGCCACAGAGTATTTTACAAAATGGATTGAAGCCATGCCTCTCACACAAGTTACGGGAAAGCAAATTGCTACATTCATCCTTAACTATATCATTTGCCGATACGGTATTCCGGTTTCCATTATCACTGATAATGGGCGTCCCTTCAAAAATTAGGATGTTCGTGAACTCTGTGATCGCTTCCATATTTCCCATCGTTTCTCCACACCGTACTACCCCCAAGGTAATGGCCAAGCTGAGGCGTCTAATAAAACAATCCTTAAAATCCTCAAGAAGACAGTCGACGACGCTGGCCGTAATTGGCATATCCAACTCAATCCTGCACTCTGGGCCTACCGCACAAGCGTCCGTACACCTATAGGAGCTACACCCTATTCACTAGTCTATGGTTCTGAAGCCATCTTGCCTATTGAGGTCGAGTTACCCTCTTTACGGGTCTCTTTGCAAAACATCATCACTGATGAAGACTACAAGGTCTCTCGCTTACAAGAACTAGAATTGCTGGATGAACGGAGACAAACTGCTTTTAATCATCTCAAGGCTTACCAACAACGAATGAGTCGCAGCTACAATCATAAAGTCAAGCCTCGCACATTTGAGGTAGGTGACTTGGTTCTCAGAGAAAACCCCAAGAATCAGCAAGACAGAGAGAAGAAGGGCAAGTTTGAACCAAACTGGCTTGGTCCTTACATCATCACAGCAGTATATGGCTCTGGGGCATATCAGCTCTCAACTATAGAAGGTGAACCTTTGGAGGATCCTATCAACAGCATGCACCTTCGCAGGTTCTACACATAGCTCGTCGGAATATCCTAATTTTAAAAATACAAAAAAAATTCAAAAATTTCAAAAATACAAAAAAAATTATAAAACAAAAAAAATCGTTACTTGGTGAAAACCTGGCAAACAAGCGCCTTGTGACACAAAAAACATTGAAAAATCGAAAAAAGTAAAGAGAAATAATTTCGTCCAACGGTGAAAACCACTTCGGTGGCGCCCTGGGCAAGTACCATGGTGAAAACTGGGTCACCAGCGCCATGCGTAGAGATATTGCTCCTCCCTCCTTCAGGATTCACTTTCATCCTTTCACTTTGCACACACTCACAACCTATTCATCCATAATAAACTTACCCAGTCCCATCATGGCTTGTTATTGATCTACCTAAGATTGGTTAGCCATTCATAATAAACCTCACTTTCCATCCATAATAAATCAGATCCTATCTGTGGCTAAGGCAAATCCTACGTCTAGTGATGGGTGTGGAACTGAGAACATCACATGTTTCGAGGAGTACAGTTTCTTCCAGCTTTCTTCAGTCTATTCGCACACAATCCGCAATAAAGCAACATTTGCATCACAGATCCGCAATAAAGTTTCATCTTCTCCGCAATAAAGTGTCAGTTTCATGGATTCGGTCAGTTTCAGATGAGACACAGCAGCAACAATGGGCTTAAAAAAAAATCAAATCTTTCAACAGACTAAGACAACATTATGGTTCAGTGCTATCTATCCTTTCTGTGAAAGTAAACATTGTGACCACAATCAAATAAGACTTATACAAGTGACAAGAGACACTAAACTTGAGGACTACAGTGGATGTTGGTGTCGAGTCTTGGTTTTCTTTTGATTTTATCTTTCTGGTGACATGTCTTTTAGCTTTTCCAGGATGTCTTTGACTAGAGATTCTATCTCCAGGATGTCTTTGACTAGAAAGGCGAGGATGGGGTATCGTCACCTATTTGTATTTGCTGTCTGTGGATTGTCTCTTAGTAATGCTATGACTTGTCCAAGGATATGAGGACACTGTGAGTCTAGTGTGAACTGGGGCATTCCTTGTTTGTGACTGTCTTGTCTCCATGCAAACAGGTACAATGACTTTCTGGGTCGAACATATGCCTCGATTGTCATAACCTATTTTGCCATAATAAAGCTCAATGATGATAACGCACAAGAAGCTCTTTCACTTTCATATCTTCTGTCTTCCATCCCCCTTTCTTGATTGACTTCCATCGTCCTCCTCGGGTCCACGTAGCCTGTTATCACATGACTGAGTATAATGACACACCAAAAACATTTGCATTTCATGTAGTTGCACCTGCATTACCACATATAAGCATTTCATACATACATATAGATATCACAATTGCATCACATCCTGCACACAACACCTGTTAGCACAATTTACATTTGCATTATCATATTCATAGGCATTATCATATTCATATGCATAACATTTTAAAACATAAAAGAACAAAAATATTGCATTACATACATATTTGCATCCATATCATAAGCATTACATTAGAACATCTCATCACATAGGTACACATGCATATAGCTGCCGCAAAGATGAATCATCTCATATATATAATCAAAAGTGTCATGATACAATGATGTCAAAATCATATGGCTACAATCACCCGCAGGTGTCTACAATACAAAAGAATGGTACAACACTGATACAATGGGAGCCCTCTAAGGCTATGATGAACTCCCTCCCTCGGAGCCACCTGGCCTCGATGGAATCTGAGCCCCTGAAGGACCCGCCCCAGGATCATCTTGCCTGCCCCCTCTATCTGGTGGTGGTGGAGGACCCATGACCCCACCACTAGATGTCTGCCTCCTCCGACTCCCTCCCATAGCTGTCGCTGTACGCGACGGTCTATGGAAGCTCCTCGCCTGCTGATTTGCTAGCACTGCACCGTAGTAGAGGTCCCTCTAGTACCCTATCTCCTCTTTGGTCCGCAGGACATATGCATAGCCTGCCCCTGTGTCCTTCGCCGCCTGCCTCCCTGCCCTCAACGCTGTCTCAGCCTCTGTGTAGCGCTGAATCACCTGATCTCTCTCCTACTCAGTATCCCTGAGCCTCGTCCTGAGTCGGTCCCTCTCCCTCTCCAACTACTGTATCTCATCTGCCTGGCCCTAACAGATCTCCCTGAGCTCAATTAGCTCATCCTCCTCTGGATCCCCCCCCTCTGCCTCTGCCTGTGGCTCCCCCTCTGCGGGTGCCTGCCCCTGTACCTGTACCTGTACCTGTACCTGTACTGGTGCCTATACGGGTACTTGTCCCTATCTCTGTCCCTGCTCCTGTCCCTGTACCTATCCCTGTCCCTGTCTCTGTACCTGCCAGGGACCTTGTGTTGCTGGTACCTGTAGGGGCAATCCACCACGACCCCTCACCACCCGAGCCTACCTCTCCTCCTCACCCTCCCTCCGAGGTGCAACTCGCCTCTCTCCCACTACTCCCCTTTGCCTCCGTCGGCCTCTACCCCCATCACCCCCACCATCATCATCATCATCTCCTCCTCCATCTCCATCCAGTAGCTCTCCTGGATCTATCAATCGGGGGAATGGATGCTCTGCCCAATACGCTGTATACTCTGCATCCATCTCGGTGTCCTCAATCTCAGGCCACATGTCCCAAGGAAGAGGTATCATCTCTGCCAGCTGTGTCAGCGCCTGATCACATGACAATAAAGGCCCAAACTGCGCTTGATCCCTAACTGTACGGGCATACATACTCGAGCCTCATGGCATCCTCTGGATCCGGCCAAACTGTCGGCCAACCCTGTCCACCAGCTATCTCTCTAATATATAGGGCGTCCACCCAATCAGGTACCTGCTCCGGAAGGTGTATGGCAACTCCACTGCGTCATCCTCCCACTCCTCGCATCCTAGATACGGTCTCCAGATGACTACATCAATATCATCCAGCACTCGTCGCCAATGCTCTAACCTGCCAATCCGCGGTTGTGAGGTGATCATGTCGTACAAATGAACAAAGCTGCGTCCATGTCCCCTGCCTCGGAAGTGTATCGACCTTGTCACTGGCAGATGCTCATAGGCCCAAACCTGCAGTAGTGTCACCCCGCAGCCCAATCCAACTGACCCATGGTATACAAACTGGTGAAGCTCATAATATAAGTGGGCCAACACACATGGTCCCCAAGCATATCTGGTGTGCTGCGTCACCAGTGTCTCCAATGCTCGGCCCCAGCCCACTGCCAATCCCCGTGTCGCCCTATCCGGACACAAGAACCCACTAATCACTCCTCCGATCACAGTTGGCAATGCTAACCCTGTGGCTGTCATGGTGTCCCATGCCACATGACCAACCCTCATCTCTAGGCCGGGATCCTGAAACACCCGTCTCAATGCCTCTCTGTCACCATCTCGATCATATGGAATCAAATCTCCATCAATCGGTATATGCAGAATCCTGTAGACATCTTCAAGGGTGACTGTCATCTCACCCATCAGCAAATGGAAAGTGCATGTCTCAGAATGCCATCTCTCGGCAAGTGTAGTCAACAGTCCCATGTTTGCCCGAAACTCAGGCACATACAACACATGTCTCAACCCATCTCCTCGATGGCAGCTCTATCCTGAAATGACAACTCAAGTCGCAATCTCTGTGTCGACAGGAATCTTTCCCGTGACTCCAGCATAGGCAAGTACTCCTGCAGTCAAGCAAATTAATCATGTCAGTCATGGTGGCATTCACTGTTCATCACAAAATGCTACTTTTTTATCTAAATGCATATGGTTATCTATCCTAGTGACACTCACTGTTCATCACAAAGTGTTACTTCTATTCTAATAGTACTCCCTGTTCATCACAAAGTGTTACTTCTATTCTAATAGTACTCCCTGTTCATCACAAAGTACTACGTGTGTGACACTCCCTGTTCATCACAAAGTGTTACTCACATTTGCACTCCCTGTTCATCACAAAGTACTCTATCTTGGTACTCACTGTTCATCACAAAGTGCCTTGATCTATCCTAGTCTTCCTAGAGGACTTGCTTGAGCGTATCCTCTGAGCAGCTTATCCAATCAACAGCGTATGTTCATCACAGAACTGTCGATTTGACCTAAAAGACCAAAATTGCATTTTTTTAACACAAACGCGTTTGACTGACACAAACGCGCCTACAGACTGCACAAGCGCGCCTGAAAAACACAGACGCGCCTGTAGGACATAGACGTGCCTAGGCTGTGCATAAACGCGACTATACATCGCAGACGCCCCTGCACAACGCAGACGCGCCCGCATTTGGCGCAAACGCGGTTCCAGACACAGACGTGCCTGACACAGACACAGACGCGCCTGTTGGACACAGACGCGCCTGGCACCGACGCAGACGCGGTTACATGTTTTCAGACTTTTTTGGTACCCTATTCCTAAGCGCATTTATTGCTCTAACTAGCATGCATTAATGACAAAAATACATGCGTCAAAGTACGAGGAGGTTTGATGGTACTTACCGGCTCTCCTGCCTCTGCTGGCCTCTGGAATCGGCGAACACGGTCAAATCTATGCATGGAAGCCATCGCTGCTGACTGCTCCTGCTCTTTTCTCGCTCTACACTTTGATCTCGCGAGGGTGTAGATGACAATGAGGATGTATTTTCCCCATGGTCTATCTTATAGCCTACCCTAGCCCTCGCCTTCATTTCCCGAGTCAGTCTTCGTTATCCCGTGACTCTGTCACTTTATCCGGTCAGTCCATTCTATCTCGTCTTTCTTATCGAGAGATTGTCTGCAATCTTTCCAGACATTTTCATCCAATCTCTCGAGGGGGCATATCATTCCCATCTTGGGGCAACTCTGTATCAGTTCATTTTATCTTCTTTGAAACAACGCAACAAGCCGCATTGTCTCAAAAAGGGGCAAAATGTAGACACCTAAAATTGTCATGTCTAATTAAATAAATATTTTATTTATTTAATTATCTAAGCCTAATTCTTCTATTAATTAAATAAATCCTTATTTATTTAATTAATTCATTTATCCTCTTCTAGCCTTATTTCTCATTTAAATAAATACATTTATTTATTTAAATTATCCCTTTTCTAAATTAAATAAATATTTTATTTATTTAATTGATCCCACTTCTTCTATTAATTAAATAAATCTTTATTTATTTAATTCATTCATTATCCTTTTCTACACATGACACATGTCATTCATCTCTTAATTCCTACACTACCTACCCCTTTCATTATTTTATTATTTCTTTTACCTACCCTCTAGTCTTAGCCGACCTCCTTTTACACCTCTCAATCTTAACCCTCCATTTCATATAGTGTCTTCTATATAAGGAGATGTTTCCTTCATTATCAAACCCTAATGAATCATCTTAAGGACTTGACTACACTACGATTCTATTTGCAACCACATTCCGTTCTTTGTTGAGCTCTTGTGCACATAAAATTTGAGAGCAAATATATCAAGCAAGATCAATGGAGATAGGAAGAATGGAGATCAAAACCCTATTGGACATGTGATGGTATAATCTTTGTGATTTCTGGTGATTTGCATTGTCTTAGGTAATCTTCATATGTTATGGTGGATCTTTGTTGTTGTTAGGCTAGGGTTTTGTGGTTGAATTCATTTAGCCTTTCAATCTTGTTATTATTGTTATCCATTTTCAATCAGGTAACTGCTCCGGAAGGTGTATGGCAACTCCACTGCGTCATCCTCCCACTCCTCGCATCCTAGATACGGTCTCCAGATGACTACATCAATATCATCCAGCACTCGCCGCCAATGCTCTAACCTGCCAATCCGCAGATGTGAGGTGATCATGTCGTACAAATGAACAAAGCTGCGTCCATGTCCCCTGCCTCGGAAGTGTATCGGCCTCGTCAGTGACAGATGCTCATAGGCCCAAACCTGCAGTAGTGTCACCCCGCAGCCCAATCCAACTGACCCATGGTATACAAACTGGTGAAGCTCATAATATAAGTGGGCCAACACACATGGTCCCCAAGCATATCTGGTGTGCTGCGTCACCAGTGTCTCCAATGCTCCACCCCAGCCCACTGCCAATCCCCGTGTCGCCCTATCCGGACACAAGAACCCACTAATCACTCCTCCGATCACAGCTGGCAATGCTAACCCTGTGGCTGTCATGGTGTCCCATGCCACATGACCAGCCCTCATCTCTAGGCCGGGATCCTGAAACAACCGTCTCAATGCCTCTCTGTCACCATCTCGATCATATGGAATCAAATCTCCATCAATCGGTATATGCAGCATTTGTTCTGGACATCATAATTATGTTTTCCAAGAATTGACTCCTCCTCTATAAGATAGGATTCCAAACAAATTTATTTTATTACAAAACCAAGAAACAATTATGTTCATTGCCATATTTTCTTAGCATTACATATGTTTCATTTTCATTTCCATTAGACTATGGTATTGATAACCACCGCAAGTATTAGCTGTGGTATTAACTAATGCTCATACTTATTACATATGCTCAACTATATTGATGCATATACATGGAGACTCCATGCCATGAGTCATTTCCACCTTGTTTATTAAGATTTAAATTTGAATTATTGAATAAACAATTAACTAATCCATAAACAAAATGAAATATACATTAGAAATCAATGACTTAGAAATTAGAAATTAAACACATAAAACTCCCTCATTGATTCTATTGATGGCTTCCATTGCTCTTCATCATCATTGTGATTGTATGGCTCTCAGTGTTGCGTTGGAGTACCTGCATAAGTTAGACACGATAATTATAAAGATAGTGGTTAGGGAAAATTAGGAGAATTGATGTGAATTTATAGATTTTGGATGAGATAAATGAATGGTTGATATGCATTCTGGAACAAAATTGATTAATGGTTGATAGTGTTTGAGACAAAACTGATTGGGAGTTGAACTCATTTGATTGATGAGTCAACTGGGTTGATTAATTAGTGAACTGGTTGATTGGTTTGTTATCTGAATTTGATTAATCTGTTCCAAAAAGTTGATTGAGAGTTGAAATAGGTGATTGGGGAGTTAACTAAGTTAACTGATGAGTTAATTGATTTGATTGCTCAGTTGACTAATTTGATTGCTCAGCCAAACTAGAAGTCAGTGGGAGTTAGATTTTCAACATGTGCTGTAGGAATTTGACATGAATTTCAAATTTCATTTTTATCTAATTTGAATTTGGATTTCTGAAAAGTGAAATGTACATGTAATTTATTTAAATTTGATGAAATTATAATTTGGGGATTTTGATTTTTTTATTTTGAATATTTGAATAAAACAAGTTAGTTAATTAAATAATTTAAAGAAATTATTTAATTATTTAGAAATTGAACTTAATTAAATAATAAATATTATTTAATTAAAGGTATTAATATCGCAACTAATTAAATAATAAATATTTAATTAATTATAAGACAAGGAGGTTAAATGATTAGAGAAGAAAAAGAATAATTAGTAATGTTGGAGAAATGTGATGATTAAGTCAATTTAGAATAATTTCATTAGATTAATTAAATAATTATTTAATCAATAAGATAAATAATTAGTGCATCATTGATAAGACATTTAGGTGTCTATGTGTGTGTGTACATATATATATTTATGTATATACGTATATACATATTTATATATATATACATATGTATGTATATACATACACACACATACCTATATAAATAGGTATATACATATATAGCTATGTATATACATACATACGTGTATGTGTGTGTACACACACACACATACATATACAGATACATATACACATATATGTATGTATATATACATACATACACAAGTATATGCATGTATATACATACATATGTATAGATATATGTATATATACATATTTATATAAATTTATGTATGTACATACATAAATATACATATACATATATATATATATATACATACATACATATATACATATACATATGTATATACATACATATATATATATGTATATGTATATATATATACATATACATATATATACATATACATATATATATATACATATACATGTATATATGTATACATATATATATGTATGTACACACACACACACACACACACACACACAAGTGTGTGTGTGTGTGTGCCAGAGAGTGGTGTATGTGCGATCAAGTGAGTTCATCTTTCGGTGTGGTGTATTGAGTAGAGATTGGTGAAGGGCAGACATATGAGCTTAATCAAAACTATCATCAGGCATTAGCAGATGCTATTTTTGCAGCTCATCTTCATTTTAGATGATACCAGAGCTAGATCCTTCAGAAGAAGCTTAATCGCTTGAGGAGATCCGAAATGGCAACCTATGTGTTAAAGAAGGAGAGTCCCAGATTTGATGGAAATAATTATACTGTTTCGAAGGACCAGATGGATGTTCATTTGAAGTGTCTTGGAGAAGATTATTGGAAGATTACAAAGAATGTCTACAATGCTCTTTTGAATGGAACGGTTACGAATGATGAGATCAAGAAAGTTGAATATAACACGAGGGATAAGGAAGCATTGTTGAGTGCCTTGACTGATTCGGAGATGACTAATGTAATGGGTTTGAAGACTGCACATGAGATATAGAAAAAGCTTGAGGTCTGGTATGAAGGAGATGCACAAGTTAAATTTGCTAAGTTGTAGAGTTTGAAGGGAAATTATGAGACATTAAAGATGGGAGAAGATGAGAACATAACTTCCTTTATGGCTAAAGTGAATGAGCTTGTTATGAACATCAGATATGTCGGTGGAACTCTTGAGGAAAATGAGATTGTTGCTAAGATGCCGAGATCCTTGCCTTCTGCTTATAAAGTTAAAGTTGCTGCTATTGATGAGATCCAGAGCGTTACTACTATGACAAGAGACATGTCATTTGGTAAGCTAGTTGCATTTGAGTTGAGTGAATTTGGAGAATCACATGGTAAATCTAAAATTGCATTTAAAGCCTCTATATCTGGGAAACAACTGTATGATCTAGGAGAGAGTTCATCTAGGGTTTCAAGATATGAAAGAGAGATGAGAGAGAGACAGAAGAGTAGGAGAGAGAGTTGGATGAACTTGAAGCACTTATTGCTCGGAGATTGCCTAAAGGAGCCGGTAAGTATGATGAAAAGTTACCTTTGAAATGTTTCTCTTGTAATAAGATTGGACATTTTTCTTCTAGGTGTCCTAAAAGAATGTCTAGATATGATAAGCATGATAAATTTGAAAGGCATAATAGATCTAATAAGCATGATAGGTATGAGAAGCATGATAAGTATGACAAGCCCTATGAGCCCTACTGAAAGTACAAAAATTAGAAGAGATTCTATTATGCTGCTAATGAAGGTATGACAAATGAGGAATTAGACAATGGGAATTCAGGAGATGAATTTGTATTTATTGCTATCAAGGAAGATGATCCGATACTATTGAATCCTACAAGTTGCATTGTTGAGGAGAAAGATTTGGCTGCTAAGATTGAAGAGAAAGATGAATGGGTAATTGACAGTGGTTGTTCACATCATGTGACATGTGGTAAAAGTAAATTTGTAAATATGGAAAGGTATGATGGTGGTATAGTAAGATCTGAGGATGATAAAGCTTGTGTGATTCATGGTAGAGGTTATATATCTTTTGTTGGTAATAATAATATTGATGATGTTTTATATGTTGAAGGTTTAAAGCACAATCTTTTGAGTGTTGGACAAATGTTTGACAAGGGATATGATTTGCAATTCAAGAATGGTAAATGCAATATTCTGAATGCCTCTAGTATAGAGATTGCAACAAGGACTAGAACTAAAGGTAATATCTTCCACATGAATGCTGGTGAGAAAAGTTGTTTGATTGCTCAGATTGATGAAAGTTGGTTGTGGCATAGAAGGATGTGTCATGTTAACTTTGATTGCATGATAAGGATAGGTTCTACTCAAGCTGTTAGAGATTTACCTAAGATTGTGAAGCCCTCTAATCCAGTATGTAAGGAATGTCAGTTCGAAAAGCAAACAAGAAAATCATTTAGAAGTAAATTGTATACATCTATTGGACTATTAGATCTTGTGCATACTGACTTGTGTGGTCCTACAAGAGTGAGAAGCATGCAGGGCGATAGATATTTCATTTTGTTGATTGATGACTACTCCAGAATGATGTGGGTGACTTTTCCAAGGAGAAATCAAAAGCATTGGAGAAATTCAAGATATTCAAAGCAAAGGTAGAAACTAAGACAACACTAAAGCTGAAGTGTCTGAGATTTGACAGAGGAGGAGAATTCACATCCGGTGAGTTTGATAAATTTTGTGAGAGGAATGGAATTAGAAGACAATTATCTTCTCCTAGAACCCCTCAGTAGAATGGAATTGTTTAAAGGAAGAACAAAACAATCTTGGATGTTGCTAGAATGATGCTAATTGAAAGAAATGTTGTGCAAACCTTTTGGAAAGAAGTTGTCAGCACTGTTGTTTACACATTCAATCGGGTGCATATAAAAGGTGATTTCGGTCAGACTCCTTATGAGCTATGGTTTGGTCATGTTCCTAAGGTTAGATATTTTAGAGTTTTTGGAAGCAAATATTATATCAAAAGAGATGAGGATATAGGAAATTTTGATGCAAGATGTGATCAAGGAATCTTCTTGGGATATTCTACTAAGAGAAAGCCCTACCAGTGTTACAATAAGAGGTTGAAGAAGATAGTGGAAAGTGCAAATGTGAAGGTTGATGAATGTCATGGGAAGCATATAAGAGCATGCAGATATGAGATTGATGATTAGGATATTGTTTCTAAGCCTTCACAAACCAAGATTCTGAAGCAAAATGATCTTGTGGAGACAATTAATCTGAATATCGCTGTTGTCGGTGAAGAAGTTCAAGAGCCTGAGAATTAGAATAATCTAAAGACTTCGAGGTATGTGAAATTGAATCATTCTGAGAATTAGATTATTGGTGATAAGAACAAAGGTGTGATGACTAGAAGAAGACTTGTTGCTGAAGAGATATGCCTGATTTCTAAGATTGAGCCTAAAGATGTTAGTGAAGCATGTGAGGTTGAGAACTGGATAAAATCTACGAAGGAAGAGTAAATCAAATTGAGAAGAACAACACATGGGAGATTGCTCCAAGACCTAAAGACAAGAATGTGATTGGTACTAAATGGGTGTTCCAAAATAAACTGAATGAAGCCGGTGAAGTGATGAGAAATAAAGCAAGATTGGTATGTAAGGTATGTTCGTAGATGGAAGGTATTGATAATGAGCAAAATTTTGCTCTTATAGCTAGAATTGAAGCTATTAGATTGTTGCTTGCATATGCTGCTTACAAGAATTTCAAGGTATATCAGATGGATGTCAAGTCAACCTTTTTAAATGGTGATCTTGAGGAGGAAGTCTGTATTGAGCAACCAGAAGGATTTTCATTATCAAATGGAGACATGGTGTGCAAACTGAAGAAAGCATTGTATGGACTGAAGCAATCCCCTAGATCCCGGTATGCTAGACTAGATAATTACTTGATGAAGTTGGGATTTTGTAAAGGTACTGCTGACAGTAACTAATACTTTAAGGCTTAGAATGATAACATTTTGATTGTTGTAGTGTTTGTGGATGATATTATTTTTGGAGGTGATGATGATTTGAGTATGAGGTTTGCTGATAATATGCAAAAGGAATTTGAGATGTCTATGATAGGTGAAATGAAATTCTTCTTAGGATTGCAGATTACTCAGACTGTTAAAGGTATTTTCATTTCTCAATCTAAGTATGTTAAGGAACTGTTGAAGAAATTTGGGTTATCCGATTCTAAACCTATTGGAACTCCTATGGTGACTGGATTCAAGTTGTCTAAGAATGATGAATCTCATAAAGTTAATCGGACCTTCTACAGATCTATGATTGGTGGACTACTATACCTAACTCAGACTAGACCGGATATCATGCATGTTGTATGTCTTTGTGCCATATTTCAAGTTGATCCTAAAGAGACTCATGTTAATGTTGTGAAGAGGATTTTGTCAGATATTTGAAGGGGGCTACTGACTATGGGTTGTGGTATCCAAAGCATGATGATTTCATTCTATGTGCCTATATTGATGCTAATTGGGCAAGTGATGTAGATGACTGGAAGAGCACTATCGGTGGAGCTTTCTTTTTGGGGAAGAAGTTGGTTTCATGGGCAAGTAAGAAACAAGATGCTATATCTCTATCTATTGTTGAAGTTGAATGCATTATTGTTGCTAGCAATTGTACTCGGGTAGTTTGGATGAAACAAATATTGAAAGACATTAGAGTTGTGTATGATGAGCCTACTTTTATTTATTGTGATAATTCAAGTGCTATTAATATTTCCAAGAATCTGTTACTACATTCTAAAACAAAGCATATATCAATTAAGTATCACTTTTTGAGGGAGAAAGTTAGTGATGAGGAAGTTAAAATAGAGTATGTATCTACAAAGGATCAGATTGTAGATATTTTCACTAAGCGTTTGCCTGCAAATATATTTGTGTGTTTGAGAGACAAGATAGGGGTCTTTGCCCCTCTTGATGAGAACTAGGTGCATTGGAGATGCATAAATCCGATGGACTTTAAAGTCTTATCTTCTTATCCAGGTTGATGATTTGGTGCTGTTGCTCAGCCAGAGTAGTCAGTGTGTTTTTTAGAGCTATGAGTTTATCTGGTTTGGGGAGAGAAGCTTGATCAATTTATATCTTTGGCATTGTTGTCAAAGGGGGAGAGAAGCATGTGAAAAATTGTCTTATCTTTGGTTCTTTGTGTGCATGATCTAAGGGGGAGTTTGTTGGAATTTGGTGGTGTTGATTTATTCCTTTGCATTGATTGTTTTTCACATTCATATGTTTGTTGGCATTTTGGCATTAAGTTGTCATTAATGTCAACGAGTAAGAACGAAGGAGTGACCGGTATGATGGCAATTCACATGAGAGTGAGCAGACAGAATGAAGGCTTACCGGTAAGGCATAAACCATGATGAAGATTGTGTACATATTAACTTGTTGAGTAACAAACGGTAGAGCAATACATCAATCTGAAGGTTGACTGCCTATTTTTTTTGAAGAGGCAAAATGATAAAGTTAGACGTGTTACCGATGAAATGTGCATTGTCAGTTAGTAGAAGAAGAAGGTCTCATCAGTAAAGGGGTGTATCAATATGAGTGTGTTGAATGTTCAAGTATGAACTGACTATGTGTCGGTGAGCTAAGTGATTAACCATTGTGATGTCATGTGGAGATAAGGTGGCAAACATGCAGAGGTCGGTGCAGCCTCCATCGACGTGGTTGTTGAAACAACTAGTCGGTATTAATGAAATAGCCACAAATCACGGGATTGTAATTGAATGATGCGGGTTGAGGAAGAAAGGATAACAGAGGAAGATCAGGGAGCAGTTGGCGCCTAGATCAATGCAAAGGAAATCCAATTGCAAGGAGACCTCGAAAAGGAAATAGCTGAGTGTTTTATGAGTCGACAAATTTCAGATAGGAAATCTTGTACGTGATTGCTATCTTTAGCAAGTATGCATTGGGTAATGGAAAACATGTACAAATGCATCCCTGGAGTATAGGTGATCGACCCAAGATAGACTAGATCGGATCTCATACAGATTGTGTTGGGAAAAGGAAACCCTAACTGCTCTAAATTTGAATTGCTTCTTGGCGGGAAACCATGGTGATAAATATACGAGCTCGAGACAGAGTAAATTGATGTTGCAGAGAAAGAAAAAAGAGAAGAGAGACTAAGAGAATGATTGTGGCCCTAGAATTTAATCCAAGAAATTTGCAGAGTAAGTGAGCAAACAAGCCTATGAGAGGGTTTAACCGGTAGTGATTGAGTATCGGTATAACTATAGTTTCACAGTTAAGAAAAATGGACAAGGTGTAGTAGAGGAAGGCAACATCTAGGTGTGACATAGTGTGTGGTGGGACTGTGAGAAAGAAAGATTGATAATAGAGGCCAAGAATTAGAGAAAGCAATCTCACAACCGGTAGTGTGAGATTCAGTGGAGGAGAAAAACTGTCAACTGACAACAAGATATTTGATCAAGAGTTGCAGAATTCATTTGCAACAAGAAGCCTTAACTGTATCTAAATTGTATTTCAATATACATCGCCAAGTTGGAGCTTGGTGCAGGGGTTGGTGCTCTTTGGGTTGGTGCCCTAAATATTTGTAATCGAGTGTTTTACCTGTGAGGCTAGATTGGAGCAGTAGTCTCTAGCAGCTTTTCTCATCGAGGATTTTCCCATATTGGGTTTTCCTCGTACATCTGGTGTTGTGAGTTGCATTTGTATGATTGATCTCTTTGGCTTTCCTTCTTACTTTACCAATTTGATTGTTTAGTGCTTAAATTATTAATAGGTATTCCGGAGCTGCTTTGAAAGGTTAAATTTTTTAGGAACCACTGATTCACCCCCCTCTCAGTGGTACTCTATGTTCAACAATTGGTATCAGAGCATAGGTTCTCGGTTATCTTTAAACCTTGGGTAGATTCTAGACTTTGAACACAATGGAAAGAAATGAGTCTGCTTCCTCAAAAGCCCCCATGTTTGATGGATCCAACAATGCCTTCTGGAGCAGAAGAATGGAGACCTATATTTCCTCCCTGGGTTTTGATGTGTGGATGTCTGTCAAGAATGGGTATGCTATTCCTAGTGTTCCTCCCACTGATCCAGATGCCAAAAAGGAGTATGAGAACAATGCAAAGGCCAAACATGCTATCTTGAGTGGGTTGTCTGATAATGAGTTTGTCAAAGTCATGCATCATGTTTTAGCAAAGGAGAATTGGGATAAATTGCAGAGGTTGTTTGAAGGAGATGCAAAAGTCAAAGAGGACCAAGATGCAAGCACTAAGGGGCCAACTTGAAAGCATCAAGATGAAATATGATAAAAAGATTGCAGACTATCTTCACAGATTTGATGAAACTGTGAACACCATCAGAGGACTTGGAGAAGAGATTGCAAATGAGATTCTTGTCAAGAAGGTACTTAGATCTCTCACACCCAAGTATGATACTAAGGTGTCTGCCATAGAAGAAGCCAAGGATCTGAAGAATTTTACAATGGATGAGTTATTTGGCTCACTGACAAGCTATGAGATGAGAACAACCGACGATACTTCCTTAAGGAAATAAGCAACATTCAACATCACCAAAAAGGGGAAAGAAGCAACTACTCATAAAGAATCCAGTGAAGATTCTGATGCAAAAGTAGCAAACTATGTCAGGAAGCTCAAAAGAGGATCTAACCGGTATAAAGGAAAGCTACCACTTAAATGTTTCAATTGTGGGAAGGTCGGACACTTTTTTGCAAATTGTCCTCACAAAGAAACCGGTGGAGATGAGTCAAGAGTGTTTAGAAAATCTGCTGGCAAAGATAGAGAAAGAAATGACTATAGGCAAGGAAGGAGAGGCTACCAGAATCAGAACAGTCTATATACTTTTGAGGATGATACAAGAGATAAAGAAAATGCATCAGAAGATGATTACCATGAGAATGACAAAAAAGTCAATCTCTTCATGGCACTTGGTGAACCAGTTGATGAAGATGAGGAAGAGGAGGATATTGAAGCTGAAGTGGACTTGGAAGGTGAACTTATCAGTGCTCTTGAGGAATTAAGAAAAACAAGAAGAGAAATCAAAAATGTCAAACTTGTTGCGGTAGATGAACAAGATCTCTTGAAGCAATCCTTGGATGAGTCCAGTCAAGTTATATTTGACTTGAAATTGCAACTGGAAGAAAATAAGAGGATATGTGAAGCTACATCCTTTGATCTGACAAAGAAGGAAAAAGAGCATCAAGAGTTGGAAGTAGAGATAGTGAAGCTCAGAGAGGAGCTTGAATAAAGTAAGGAAGAAATAAAAACAAGGAGCAAATATGAAGGCAACACTGAGGCCTTAGACAAGATGTTGAGCAAACAGAAGCAATCCAAAGACACTGGTGGTTTAGGCTTCGAAGTAGGTAAAATATCAACCCACAAAGATAAATCCGGTAAATAAATAAAGTTCACCTCTTCTTTTGAAGGTGAAGAAAAGAAGACATTCACTATATGCAAGGATACCAGCAAAAAGACATATGCAAATGCTGTTGGAAATTGCCACTCAAATCAGTATACAATAATGAACTGGAGACCACACTTCTTATATCAAGATGCAGATCCAAGGAGAAATGCAAGGGTTGATCATGAAGGTTTCACCAGATTCAACAACATGAAGGGAAGACCCCCGATGAGGCAGTCCCATTCAGGACCAAGGCAACCTAACCGGTATGTTTTAAACTTTCATGGTTGTCGTCACCAGTGTAACAAATTTGGGCATAAAATGGCTGACTGTAGATTAATCAATAAGCCCTCTATGAGTTATGAAAGTAGAAATTCATTTAATGCACTCTGTGATATGAATGTTGTCTGCTATCATTGCAATGGATATGATCATAAGAGTTTTGAATGTAGGAAGAATAAACTGGTACCCCACAATAATTTTAAGGATGTTCCCTTATATGAAAATGTAAAATGGTATAACTATCAAGAGTTTGGACATATAGCAAAGTTGTGTAAAAACCGGAAGATCAAGCAGAAGAAGAAAAATCCTGATCAAGAACCGGTAACTGAACCTGAGCACAATATAATAGCTGACAAGAAGAAGGAAACCAAACCGGTATGGGTTGAGAAAGAAAAGGAAATGGTAGAATCAAGTCTCATAGTGCAGACTGCCTTACATGCTGAAAGGAAAAATCTATGGGTTGTAGATAGTGGTTGCTCCAACCACATGACTGGTGACAAAAGGAAATTCATCAAACTTGAAGACTGGAATGGTGGTTTAGTAAGGTTTGGAGACAACTCATCCATTAAAATAAAGGGAAAAGGCACTCTAAGTATTGATAGAAAATTGAAGGCACGTAATGTATATTATGTGGAAGGCCTTAAGCATAATCTGTTGAGTGTGAGTCAAATGTGTGATAAAGGTTACAAATTCACCTTTGATTCAATCGGTTGCCAGATAAAGAAAGACAATACCGATCAAGTTGTGGCAAAAGGAAAGAGAACACGTGGCAATGTTTATAATATGAAGGAATGCTATGAGTCTCAGTGTGTGTTAGGACAAGTAGATGAAATTTGGATGTGGCACCGAAGATTAGGCCACATAAACTTTGATAACCTAGTTGCGGTAAGCAGAAAGGGGTGTGTGAGGAATATTCCACCCATCATCAAACCAATAAGCACATTTTATGATGAATGTGTGAAAGGTAAGCAAACTAAGGTGAGCTTCAGGACAAAACAGAACAACACCTCAAGACCACTCAAAATTGTGCATACAGATCTATGTGGTCCAACTAGGACAAGAGTACTTGCAGGAGAAAGATAATTTATGCTCTTTATTGATGCCTACTCAAGAATGGCATAGGTCACCTTCCTGCAAGATAAGTCACAAGCATTTGAAAGATTCAAGATCTTTAGGAAGATGGTGGAAAAAGAAAGTGGGTGCAAGTTAAAATGCCTAAGATCAGACCGAGGTGGAGAGTTTACATCAAATGAATTTAAAGATTATTGTGAAAAACATGGAATTAGAAGGCAATATTCATCTCATAGGACACCACAACAAAATGGTGTGGTAGAAAGGAAGAACAGGACAGTCAAGGAGATGGCCAGAACCATGTTAAATGAGGCCAGTCTGCTGGACACATATTGGAAGGAAGTTGTTCATATTGCTACATATACTTTGAACTAGATTCAATTAAGAACAAACAACATAATGACACCTTATGAGTTGTGGTATGACTAGAAGCCATTTGTCAAATACTTCAAAGTATTTGGAAGCAAGTGCTTCATCAAGAAAGATATGGATGGACTAGGAAGTTTTGACTCTAGGAGTGATGAAGGAATTTTCCTTGGTTACTCATCTAACAACAAGGCCTACAAATGCTATAACAAAAGACTAATAAGAGTCATTGAGAGTGTGCATGTAAAAGTTGATGGGGATATGCACAAAGGATGTCAACCACAAGTTAACCAGTATGATAATTCAGGTGATGAAGATGATGAATCTCACTCAAAAATTGAACCAGAAGAAGCATCTAAGAAGGCTCCCAACCAGTATGTACAGCTGAATCACCCGGAAGAGAAAATTTTGGGAAATAAGAGTGACGGTGTGCAGACTAGAAGAAGACTTGCCTAGAATGATGAACAAGTCAACCTCTGCCTCATGACTGAAGTTGAACCCAAAACATTCAATGAGGCCAACAAAAGACAAGAGTGGATGGATACCATGGAAGAAGAACTGCAACAGATTGAGAAGAACAAGACTTGGGAATTAGTCCCCAGATCGGAAGACAAGAACATCATTGGCACAAAATGGGTCTACCAAAATAAGATGAATAAAGAAGGTAAGATTGTTAGGCATAAAGCTAGACCAGTGTGCAAAGGATACACTCAGGTAGAGGGGATTGACTTTGAAGAAACATTTGCACCGGTAGCTAGACTAGAAGCATAGAATGTTTCTAGCCTTCTCTACCTACAAGGGTTATAAAGTATACCAAATGGAAGTAAAATTTGCATTCCTAAATGGAAATTTGGAAGAAGTGTACATGGAGCAACCAGAAGGGTTTCTACTGCATGATGATGAGACATTTGTGTGCCGATTGAAGAAGGCCTTGTATGGTCTAAATCAAGCTCTTAGAGCATGGTATTCAAGATTAGATCAATACTTGAAGGAGAAGGGATTCAAAAAGGGAAGTGTTGATAGCAATTTGTACATAAAGAAAGATGGGAACCACATGATCATTGTAGTTGTGTATGTAGATGATATTATCTTTGGAGGCAACAAGGACACCCTCTACAAATAATTTGTTGATCAGATGTAGTTAGAATTTGAGATGTCAATGCTTGGTGAATTGACATACATCTTTGGTTTGCAGATATTACAGCAAGATAAAGGAATCTTTATCTTACAAATCAAGTATGCAAAGGAGATGTTGAAGAAATTCCAACTGGAAGATTGTAAACCGATAAGTACCCCCATGGTGACCGACAGTAAATTGAGCAAGAATGATGAATCACCGATGGTGGATCAAACTCTGTATAGATCCATGATAGGCAGTCTATTGTATCTAACTACTTCAAGACCGGATATAGTTTAGACAGTATGCATGGTGGCCAAATTCCAAGCTGCACCTAAGCAGTCACATATGAATGTTGTAAGCAAAATCTTTAGGTACCTACAAGGGACACTCAGTTATGGATTATGGTATCCTAAACAAGGAGATTTTATCTTTGAAGCATATACTGATGTTGGTTGGGCAGGTTGCATTGATGATCGGAAGAGCACAAGTGCTGGTGCATTCTTTCTAGGTGACTGGTTGGTCGCATGGCATAGCAAGAATCAAGACTCAATCTCTCTATCTATTGCTGAAGCTGAATACATTGCTGTTGATACATGCTACTCTCAGGTGCTTTGGATGAAGCAAACCCTCAAAGACATACAGGTGGACATCACTAATCCTATTCTCATCTGGTGTGACAATATGAGTGCAATGAACATAGCAAAGAATCTGGTGATGCATTCCAGAACAAATCACATTGCTATCAAGTATCATTTTCTCAAAGAGAAGGTTGAAGGATAGGAGGTGAGGATGAATTATGTCCCTACCAGAGAACAAGTAGTAGACATTTTCACTGAACCATTATCGGTAAGCACTTTTGAGTACCTCCGACACAAGTTGGGAGTTGTGTCATCTGCCTAGGAAGGATTTATATGGCTTAGGGGGATTTGATAGCGGTCAAAGGGGGAGCTCGGTATGGATCAAAGGGGGAAAGTACAGTACCCTTTTTCATTATGTCAAAGGGGGAGAAATGTACCGGTATATAGTGTCTTGCGATAAGTTGACATCAATGCCAAAGGGGGAGATTGTTGGCATTTTGGTATTAAGTTATCATTGATGTCAACCCGTATGATGGCAATTCACATGAGAGTGAGCAGACACAATGAAGGCTTACCGGTAAGGTATAAACCGAGATGAAGACTATGTACATATTAACTTGTTGAAAAATAGTCGGTAGAGCAATACATTGGTTTGAAGGTTGACTGCCTATTTTTGTTGAAGAGGCAGAATGATAAGTTAGATGTGCTACCAGTGAAGTGTGCACTGCCGGTTATCAGAAGAAGAAGGTCTCATCGGTAAAGGGGTGTACAGGTATGAGTGTGTTGAATGTTCAAGGATGAATCAACTGTGTGTCGGTGAGCTAAGTGATTAACCGTTGTGATGCCATGTGGAGCTGAGGTGGCAAACATGCAGAGGTTAGTGAAGCTTCCATCGACGTGGTTGTTGAAACAACTAGTTGACATTAATGAAACAGCCACAAATCACGGGATTGTAACTAACTGATGTGGATCGAGGAAGATCAGGAGCACTTGGCACCTAGATTAATGCAATGGAAATTTGATTACAAGGAGACCTCGAAAAAGGAAACAACTGAGCGTTTTATGAGTCGATAGATTTTAGATAGGAAATCTTGTACGTGATTGCTATCTTTATCAAGTATGCATTGGGTAATGGAAAATGTGTACAAATACATCCCTGGAGTATAGGTGATCGACCCAAGATAGACTGGATCGGATCTCATACAGATTGTGTTGGGAAAAGGAAACCCTAATTGCTCCAAATTTGAATTGCTTCTGGGCGGGAAACCATGAGGATAAATATATGAGCTCGAGACAGAGCAAGTTCATGCTACAGAGGAAAAAAAAAGAGAAGAGAGATTAAGAGAAGGATTGTGGCCCTATAATTTAATCCAATAAAGTTGCAGAGTAAATGAGCAAACAAGCCTGTGAGAGGGTTTAACTGACAGTGATTGAGTATCGGTATAACTGTAGTTTCACAGTTAAGCAAAACTGGCAAGGTGTAGTAGAGGAAGGAAGCATCCAGGTGTGACATAATGTGTGGTGGGACTGTGAGAAAGAAAGAGTGATAATAAAGGCCAAGAATTAAAGAAAGCAATCTCACAACCGGTAGTGTGAGATTCAGTGGAGGAGAAAATACTATCAACCGACAATAAGATATTTGATCGAGTCGTAGAATTCATTTGCAACAAGAAGCCTTAATTGTATCTAAATTGTATTTCAATATACATCACCAAGTTGTATCTTGGTGCAGGGGTTGGTGCTCCTTGGGTTGGTGCCCTAAATATTTGTAATCCAGTGTTTTATCTGAGGCAGGATTGGAGCAGTAGTCCCCAACAACTTTTCTCATCAAGGTTTTTCCCATATTGGGTTTTCCTTGTATATCTGGTATTGTGAGTTGTATTTGTATGATTGATCTCTTTGGCTTTCCTTCCTGCTTTACCAGTTTGATTGTTTAGTGCTTAAATTATTAACAGGTATTCTAAAGTTTCTTTGAAAGGTTAAAAAGTTTAGGAACCACTGATTCACCCCCCTCTCAGTGGTACTCTATGTTCAACAATGTTGCCATCAATGCCAAAGGGGGAGATGGTTGGATATTGTTGCTGCTAGGATATGTTGTTGTCATTGATGTCAACATATTCCTATGTTTTGGTGATCCGGTGATTGAAGTGAGTTGATTCGGTTGGTTTATCTATTTTCTATGCTGGATCAACTAGAGATAATTCATTTTTTATTGATTCTATTATGCTATGTGATGATTTGATTGAGTTGAGGATTCTGGTATGGAGATTGGTTTTTAGTATTCAGAGTTGTGGTGTTTTGGTGTTTGATATGTTATGCTTCGGTATGATTATATCTTGTGTTGCAGATTTGGGAGAGTGTTTGGGATGTTCATGCGTATCTTCATTTCAGATGGTTTATGATTTGATGTTCTGCAAGCTATCTTTCTTATCCAAGTTGTTGTTGTTAAGTGTTCTTGAGTGTTGGCGTGTTGGTCGATGAAGATTTGCATAAGTGGTGTTGGTGAAACTATTATAGATGGTTCTAACATGTTTGTTGGTGTTTCCTAACCATGTCCTATTTGTTTTGATGGTCTGCATTGATCATTGTGCATGCTCTTGATGATCTTCTAGGTCCAGTGATATTCTTCGTGTTATGCAGTATTTTTGGTGGTATAATGTGTTGCAGTTGATCTTGGAAAGATTTCCAGTGGTGGTGCATGTTTAAGGAGTTGATTTAGGTCCATGCCATGTTGTTTATGACATTGTATTGGTCTGGTGGTTGATTTATGTACCGTGTGATGTATTTTTGTAATTAGGTGTTCAGGGTTTAGCCGACCTTGTAGTCAAGGTTGATGATTTATATAAACAAGTGTTATATTTGTGGTTTGGTGAAGTATGGTTGTTGAGTTTAAATTAACAAAGAGTGGTGTATGCACGATCAAGTGAGTTCATCTTTCAATGTTGTGTATTGAGCAGAGATTGGTGAAGGGAAGACATATGAGCTTAATCGGAACTGTCATTAGACATTAGGAGATGCTATCTTTGAAGTTCATCTTTGCTGGATTGTAGTCCGAATTTAGTTGTAAGGTAGTGAACCTTCCTTGAGGGTTGTAGCCTTTTGGGTCATTGTAATTTGAGCAGTGAGCTCTAGGAAGTGTGTCTGAATGCATGTGTATTTCCCATTGTGATATTTTCACATACCACTGCAGAGTATCATCTTATTGTGAGTAGGTTCCCACAGTAGTTTTTTCCTTGACCGAGTTTTCCACGTCAAAATCTTGGTGTTATGTGTGTTGCTATCATTGTTGTTATCTTTCTTTTTGTTGCAATTGATTAGATCTGTGATAGTGCTTAATTTATTTAATTCAGTGAAAACTAATTCCCCCCCCCCATAAATATGAGATAGATAAAGCTCTAAAATCTGATAAGATTGAAGGTACATTTGAAATTGTGCCCCCATTGACTCTGAAAGAATTAACTGATGAAATTCTTAAGGATGGAAATTTGAAAAACGTACCTACATACTATGAAAATTTTGATGATAAAGATTAGAGGGCAATAGAAGTAGTTGTTGTTGAATATATGGATGTATATAGTAAGACATTGATAGAACTTGCATTCGTGATTCCAAAAAGCCTGTATGACATTTTGGATGCAAGAAGGCATCCAACAAGTTTAGAAGATGAAAAAATAAAGGAGTATGGGTTAGTAAACCTATCTTCTGTCATTTATAGAGAAGAAGTTATTAGATTACTGAAGCTTGCAAAGGATAGATTTTGAAGTAAGAAGAGGGTGAATAAGACGATGCTCAACAAGATAGATGAGGTAACTAAGGAAACTGAAACAATTTTGAGGCAGTTTTTGATAGATCACAGAGTTGATGTAAATCCAAAAGAACCATCTTAGGACACATTTGTTTCGAAAGTACATGCCGCTATCCCTGATAAGCAAAAGGATCAAACACTTGAGAAAGTCATTCCGGAAGGACATTATAATGATCAGACCATTGTTGATAATGTTGATGGTGCTAATGATACCTCCAGTGAAGTTGTACTAGAACCTCTGGTTATAAATGTTGTGTTTGGGAATGCGGCTGAGGAGATAGTAGATGTTGAGAAGGACGAGGATGATAGTGAGAAAGATGAAAAGGATGAGAGTGCTGAAGTTGTAGCTAAGGAGAAAGGAGAGGAGAAGGCAGATCAGGCTCCGACAACAATGGCAAGAGACACTGGAGCTGATAAAGGGAAACAAGTAGCTACTAACTCAGATGATTTTGGTCAAGGATCAATTGACCTGAGCACCTTATCTCCCATTCAACATTAAAATTGGCAACTCTCACTCAAGCCAAAGCTAGTAAGGACTTGCTTAAGTCCCATTTTATTGACAATGAGTTAATATGATTAGCAGGGGATATGTTGGAGAAAATCATGCCATCTTTCAAATCAGACTCATCGGATCCCTCCGGTAAGGCTCAAGGGTTTTCTAAATGCAGTTGGTTCTCATTTTGATTCTTTGGAGAAGGCAACAAATATTAAAGCTTTGAATCAATTCAATGCAATGAAGTTAAATTTTTTTTTGAAGATGACTGAGGATAATAGAACCTGTTTGGTTACTGCACTGAAAAGTATTCAGAATGCAATTGATGAAGGCGGTAACATCTACAAGTCATGTCTATTTTTTTCCACATTCACTATAGACATTGACAAGAAAACAAGGGAATGTGAAGGTCAACTAGCGAGCATATCATAGTCATATGCACCACAATCTGCTCTAGTGAGCAATTTTGAACCCCAAGTTTTGAGTGTATTGAATATAAGATCAAGAGTTTAAATCAAGAAAAGGAAAGAGTTTTGGGTAGGGTGTCAAAAGTGAGGAGTCTTATTACTATGTGGATAGATTCATTGATGAGTAGCATGAAGGATGTTGAAGATGCACTGAATAAGCCTATTCTAGTAGATAGATAGGGAACAAAAATGCATGTCTACGTTTTTAGTGGGATGATAAGCATTTTGGAGAGTTTAAAGAACGCATGGGATAACCATTTGTTGTCCCTTAGAATAATTTTTGCCAACATCTTCAAGTTTTTGTGAGCAACTGTACATATCTTTGTATATCAATTTTTTGTGGAATCTTTGACATTGTTGTCAAAGGGGGAGAGAGCAGAGTGAAAAATGGTGCAAATTTTTAGGGGGAAGCCTGCATATTTTGTGAATTTGAAATTTTTGCAAACCTGAGTGCACAGTTCATTTAGTTCATTTTTCACAGTGTTTTCATCAATTTCAAAGGGGGAGATTGTTGGCAAGAGATGCTATTTTGGTGAAATTTTTTACATGATAGATGCTTAGGGGTTGTCATTGACGGCAACTCAGTTTGCAGATCCCATCTAGTGTACATAGAATTGGTTTACCTGAAGTCATATTGTTCATAAGGCATAAGTATGGAAGGTGGAACATAGTATCTGATAGAGCATGAGATCATGGTGCACATCTTGATATTGGTGTTGTAATTATGGTTGCGGTGATCAGGGTAGTTGGTTCGAGGTTTGAGATAGATTACTTTGTGATCCTAATAGCCGGTGTTGAATTGTGTGCAAATTTAGAGCTCTAGTATCCTGTAATTTAGTTAGGGCAGAGCTATTTTGGTGTAATGTGTGTTGCAGAATCTTAGGGACAATTTGGGTGATCAATTTCGCGTTTGTGGTGATCGGGCCAACTTATGGGAAGTGCATTATCATATTTTTTTGGTCCACATTTGTTTTTGTGATCAGATTGAGCCGGCTTGATGATGCATGTTTCATGTTGCATGTTATGTGGTTTTTGGAGGCCGAATTAGTAAATGATTATTTTTGTCGGTGAAGATACATAAGATCAATTTAGTTGATCATTTTGAGATATGTTATATGTGAAGAGAGTCTGTATGAGAGAATTTATGGGTTTGGTGAGTGTGATTGAAGTTTTTGGTGCTCTGGTGGGTGACAAAGCAAAATATCAGATCAGTTGTTGGAGTCAATTTGAGCCTAACCAGAACTACATTTTAGCATAGATAGATGATATACTTCAGTTCACTCATTATTATAATCAATTGTAATAGCTTGCCTGCAAGGCAGTGAGCCTTCCTCTGGGTTGTAGCCCTATTGTAATTGAGCAGTGAGCTCTAGGTAGTGAGCCTGAATGCAATTGCATTCCACTTTTGTAATATTGTTCTACTACTGGCCATAGTATAATAATATTGTGGGTAATCAATCCCACCGTAGTTTTTTCCTTTTCGGGTTTCCACATAAAAATCTTGGTGTTATGGTTGTGTGGTTGTTTGCTTTATGTTTCTACACTTTGATTACTTTCTCATTCATCTGGTGGTGTAAGAATTAGCTTGATAAGTTTGCAAATTATAAAACACTGATTCACCCCCCCTCTTAGTGTTCATTGATTCCAACAATGGTATTAGAGTATCCATCAATCACTGAACCATAAATAACACCCATTTATATAAATCATCAACCTTGAGTACAAGGTCAGCCAAACCCTTAACGCCTAATTATAAAAATACATTACATGATACATAAATCAACCACTGGACCAATACAATGTCATAAACAACATAGCATGGACTTGAATCTACTCCTCGAACATGCACCACCACCATAAATCTTGCCAAGATCAACCGCAACACATTACACCACAAAAAAGACCACATAACACGAAGAATATCACTGGACCCATAAGATCATTAAGAACATGCACGATGATCAATGCAGACCATCAAAATAAATAGGACATGACTAATAAATACCAACAAGAACATTAGAACCATCTGTAATAGCTGCACCAACACCACTTATCCAAATCTTCATCGATCAACACACTAACACTCAAGAAGACTTAACAACAACAACTCGGATAAGAAAGATAGCTTGCAGAGCATCAAATCATGAAACATCTGAAATGAAGATACACATAAACATTCCAAACACTCTCCCAAATCTGCAACACAAGATATAATCATATCAGAGCACAATGGATCAAACACCAAAACACCGCAACTCTGAATACTGAAAACCGATCTCCATACCAGAATCCTCAACTCGATCAAATCATCACATAGCATGATAGAATCAATAAAGAATGAAGTATCTCTAGTTGATTTGGCATATAAAATAGATAAACCAACCAGATCAACTCACTGTAATCATCAGATAATCAAAACGCTTCTTTGCAACACAAGAATATGTTGACATCAATGACAACAACATATCCTAGCAGCAACAATATCCAACAATCTCCCCCTTTGGTATTGATGGAAACATATGAATGTGAAAAAAAATCAATGCAAAGGAATAAATAAACACCAGCAAATTCTAACAAACTCCCCCTAAGATCATGCACACAAAGCACAAAAGATAAGGCAGTTTTTCAAATGCTTCTCTCCCCCTTTGACAATAATGCCAAAGATATAAACTGATCAAGCTTCTCTCCCCAAACTAGATAAACTCTCCCCTTGAGGATAAACTCACAGCTCTGAACAACACACTAACTACTCTAGCTAAGTAACAACACAAACTCATCAATCCAGATAAGAAGATAAGACTCTAAAATCCACCAGATTGATGCATCTCCAATGCACCTAGTTCTCATCAAGAGGGGCAGAGACCCATAACTAACTCTCAGATACACAAATGTATCTACAAGGAAAGGCTTAATGAAAATATTTGCAATCTGATCCTTTGTAGATACATACTCCAGTTTAACTTCCTCATCACTAACTTTCTCCCTCAAAAAGTGATACTTAATTGATATATGCTTTGTTTTAGAATGTAGTACCAGATTCTTGGAAATATTAATAGTACTTGAATTTTCATAGTATATAACAATAGGCTCATCATACACAACTTTAATATCTTTTAACATCTTCTTCATCCAAACTACTTGAGTACAATTACTAGAAACAACAATGTATTCAGCTTCAGTAGTAGATAGAGATATAACATCCTATTTCTTACTTGCCCATGAAACCAACTTATTTCCCAAAAAGAAAGCTCCACTGGTAGTCCTCTTCCAGTCATCTACTTCACCTTCCTAATCAACATTAGCATAGGCACATAACATGAAATCATCATTATCCAGATACCACAACCCATAGTCAACAGTCCCCTTCAAATATCCGAAAATCCTCTTCACAACAGTAACATGAGTCTCTTTAGGATCAACTTGAAATCTGACACAAAGACATGCAACGTGCATGATATCCGATCTAGTCTGAGTCAGGTACAATAGTTCACCAACTATAGATCCGTACAGGGTCTGATTAACTTTCTGAGATTCATCTTGCTTAGACAACTTGCATCCAGTCACCATAGGAGTTCCAATAGGTTTAAAATCTGCTAACCCAAATTTCC
Source organism: Cryptomeria japonica (assembly GCF_030272615.1). Lineage (NCBI taxonomy): Eukaryota > Viridiplantae > Streptophyta > Pinopsida > Cupressales > Cupressaceae > Cryptomeria > Cryptomeria japonica. The sequence continues at coordinate 539,655,779 of NC_081408.1, forward strand.
TCAATAGTTCCTTCACATACTTAGATTGAGAAATGAAAATACCTTTACCAGTCTGAGTAATTTGCGATCCTAAGAATAATTTCATTTCACCTATCAAAGACATCTCAAATTTCTTTTGCATATCATCAACAAATTTCATACTCAAATCATCATCACCTCCAAAAATAATATCATCCACAAACACTTCAACAATCAAAATATTTTCATTCTCAACCTTAAAGTATAAGTTACTATCAGCAGTACCTTTACAAAATCCTAACTTCATCAAGTACTTATCTAGTCTAGCACACCAAGTTGTAGGGGATTGCTTCAGTCCATACAATTCTTTTTTCAATTTGCACACCATGTCTCCTTCATCTGATAATGAAATTCCTTCTGGTTGCTCAATATAGATATCCTCCTCAAGATCAACATTCAAAAACGTTGATTTGACATCCATTTGATATACCTTGAAATTCTTGTAAGCAACATATGCAAGCAACAATCTAACAACTTCAATTCTAGATATAGGAGCAAAAGTTTCCTCATAATCAACATGCTAACAATCAAGAACACTTAACAACAACAACTCAGATAAGAAAGATAGCTTTTGGAGCATCAAATCATGAACCATCTAAAATGAAGATACACACGAACATCCCAAACACTCTCCCAAATCCGCAACACAAGATATAATCATATCGAAGAACAACTGAACAAACACTAAAACACCGCAACTCTTAATATTGAAAACCAATCTCCATACCAGAATCCTCAACTCAATCAAATCATCACATATCATCATAGAATCAATAAAGAATGAAGTATCTCTAGTTGATTCAGCATAGTAAACAGATAAATCAACCATATCATCAAAACATTTCTCTGCAACATAGGAATATGTTGACATCAATGACAACAACATATCCTAGCAACAACAATATCCAATAATCTCCCCCTTTAGCATTGATGGTAACATATGAATGTGAAAAACAATCAATGCAAAGGAATAAATCAACACTAACAAATTCCAACAAACTCCCCCTAAGATCATGCACACAAAGCATCGAATATGTGTGTGTGTGTGTGTGTGTGTGTGTGTGTGTGTGTGTGTGTGTGTGTGTGTGTGTGCGTGTGTGTGATTTCCCTAAACAGGGGTGGATAAAGGTGAATTTCGATGGGGTGTCAAAAGGAAATCCTAGTTTATCTGGTGTTGGGTTTGTAGCGTGCGATTCCAATGGGAACATCTTAGCGATTGGAGCTAAACATCTTAAAGATGGTACTAATAATAATGCAAAAGTTTAGGCAGAATGGGAAGCAATCCAAATGGCAATAAAATTGCAAGTCAACCATATTCATGTAGAGGGTGACTCACTTCTGGTTACCAATGTTATCTCGTGAAAGGAGAATCGAATGCATGTGGATTAAACAAATTTGTTAAATTGATTTTAAGAGCCTTGTCTTCCTTTGAAGACTGTAAGGTTACACATGTCCTTCGTGGGGGTAACAAAGTGGTGGACATGTTGTCAAAGACAATCATGTCTTGATTAAAATAGGAAGGTCCAAATATTTTCAAAGATTTTATGGGAATCAATCCTCATGATTTGGCATGTGTGGATTGGACAGTTCACTTCTGCCCAATGAATGATGAATTGACATGGTCGTTAAAAGAATTAAAAATTAATTAATCACCCATGCAAGTTCATTTGTGAAGGAAGGTAGCTGGTGAGATGCATCTAGAGTCTTCGAGAATGAATGCAAATTTCACTTTGTTTTTGGAGAGGTAGCAATAGTGTTTTTGTGGAAGGATTTTAGACAAACGTCTAGGCAGTGTGTTCAAGTTGGGTGACCCTGATGTTTTGCAAGTGGTGAAATGACATTTTGGAGTGGAATTTCTTAATTCAAACCATAGATATGCTCCAATATCGATATTTCTTTGACGTTCATGGCATGAGGTCTCGAGTTGGGTACTAGAGAGCAAGTGTGAAGGGAAATGATGGATTGGGTTAAACTAGAGTGGTTGGGTGGTTTGAAAGGGATTCTGGAAATTTCTGAATTGGGGATTGGATTGTGGGTGAATCTTATATATTAGCAGAAATTCAGGTATCTCAGGACCCATGTTCAACCCAATCTAGTCTGGAGTGTGTTCAGTGATAGAGATGGTAGTAGGGAGGAGGCACAAAGCACTTGGTTGGAGATGATGAATCAGTTGGATAGCAAATGCGAAGAGCTCAAGCACTTGCATGTGGAAAGGACCAAGTTGAAAGCCAAATATAGAGGTGTAGTGATGCTAGCACAGAGGGATGGAGACTCAATGAATATTCTGATTAATATGAAAAATAGGTTTTAAGGACCCAAAACCTTTAACAAAGGAGCATAAAATAGTTCATCAAAAAGCATCCAGACCTGCTAGAAACAACTTACAAAATGACTGGCAAAACGGCCAGTAAGCTGAACGGACAACAAAAGAAAGGAACAACAAAGTGGAACAACCAGAGAAAACACAAAACAACTATAAGGAATTAAGAAGGTCCACCACCTTATTGACCAGCTGGTAATAGTTTGCCGCAACAACTTTGAGTTCTTCCATATCCTTGTTTGGCTTCTTTTCCTTCTTTTTGCCTCTGGTTCTTGTTCTGGGTCCTTGCACTTCTCTCGTACCTTCAATGCTTGGTTCAAGCTCCAGGGAATCCTTCTCGTCCTCCAGTTTGCTGATGAGGATTTTGGTATTGTTAGCTGAAACCTTCAAAATATTAAAAGTATTGGGATGGAGACTCAATTAATGTTGTTACGAAGAAGGAGATGACATAATCATTGTTAATAAGGTAGAATGTGAAAGGTTTGGGGGGGGGGGGGGGGGGGTTTCGTATAATTTTAGGCCTATGTGTGCATTGGAGATTGACTCTTTCTCACTATTTTTTGTAGTGTGGGGTAGACTGGGATGGAAATCTGTCTATGGGATTTTGTAGTTTATCCCCATGGTTTCTAGTTGGCATAGGTGGTAGAATCTTTCAAATGTTACTGAGATATTGGTTTGAAATTCTGCAGACTCTTTTACTATGTTTCTAGATCCTTAATATTAATATATAGAACTAGTACCAATCAAAAAATACATAAATACATATATATGTGTGTGTATATGTATATGTATATGCATATGTATATGTATATGTACATGTACATGTACATGTGCATGTACATGTACATCTATATGTATATGTATATGTATATACACACATACATACGCACACATATACATATGTATGTGTATATGTATATGTTTGTGTATGTATGTGTGTGTATATAGTATATACACATACACATACACATACACATACACATACACATACACATACACATACACATACACATACACATACACATACACATACACATGTGTGTGTGTGTATGTGTATGTATATGTATGTACATGTATATGTATATGTATACCCATGTGTATATGTATGTATGCATGTATGTATATACACATACATGCATACATACATACATACATACATATACTTGTATATATATGCATGTATATATGTATATATACATTTACGTACATATACATGCATATATATATATATGCATGTATATTTATGCACATTTGTATATATATATATATATATGTATGTATGTATGTATATACATGTACATATATGTATATATATGTAAACATGCACACGTACACACATATACACACACACACACACATGTATACATATGTATGCATGTATGTATGAATGTGTGTGTGTGTGTGTGTGTGTGTGTGTGTGTGTGTGTGTGTGTGTGTGTGTGTGTGTGTGTGTGTGTGTGTGTGTGTGTGTGTGTGTGTGCATGCGTGCGTGCACACACATATACATATACATCTAACTATATTGGATATTGATTATTGTGACTTGAATTAGTATCAAGTTGTGATAAGGAGAAAGTCTACTATTAAATAAGAGAATAGAGAGAACATCTATCCTGCAGGAAGAGGGTAAGATGAATTGTATAACCCATTGAATATATCAGTGAATATAGTGTAGTTTGGATGCTAGTTATTGAAATACCACAAGAAGGAAGCCTCCCCTTTGTGAGGAGAGATATAATCTCACCATAGTTGTGGTTGAATCTACCATTTTGTAATCAATCACTTGATTACAAAAAATTCTCCCAACATACATACATGCATATGTATATGTATATGTATATCTGTATGCATATTTATATGTATATGTATACACACACATATATGTATATGTATTTATATGTACATATACATAAATACATACATACATACATACATACATACATGTATGTATGTATATATATATATATATACACACACACACACATATGTAACAACCTCTATCTCATGCACCTCATATATAGGAGATTCAATACAAGAAACCGTTGAACGGTATTACAAAACCATGGGCTAAAACCACCCAATAAGGTGTAGCCAACCTTATCTCTCTTCTAGATGCCCTATGACGCGTCCCTCCCTTTTTATAGCTCATTTATGCGTCGGATGTATTTTATATTTCCTATTTCAGGAGTACAAACTTCCGGAGGCCATAACTTGAGAACTGTGTGTCCTATTGACGAATGAATTGAAGCATCAGAAAGCTCACAAAGTTCTCTATTGCCTTGTAAATGGATACACCATTTACACCCACTTTTCAGGGAGTTTTGGGGGCTCTAAAGTCCTCAAAAAAATTTAACCTTTCATTGGACCCCTCTAAAATGGAAAATTTAATATCTTCAAAACTAGTTGTGATCTTGCGACGTAACTTTACCAGAATGTGTATCTAGCCAACCAAAAGCTTCAAGGATAATTTTGCACCATTTTATGCTCAAATTAAAACTTACTATAAATAGTAACCTCATGTAAATGCAAGGTTGAGACACCATTTTCCCAACAAATCTCCCACTTGTCGCACACCTTGCAAGAGCAAAGGGAGTATCAACACAATAAATCAATTGCTAGGGTCCACGAGGCCCATAGACTCTGAGCACCATATGAACTTCTCTGTGCTCACAACCTTAGTTAAAGAATCTGCAACATTCATCAAAGTTTCTACCTTAACCAGCTTCACCCTACCATCTTCGACCATATCTCTGACAAAATGATATTGAACATCAATTTGCTTGGTCTGGGCATGAAATGTCGAGTTCTTAGCTAGGCAGATCACACTTTGACTATCACAATAAACTGTCACAGCTCTTTGTTTTATTCCAATGTATAAACATAGTCTCTTAAGACAAATAGCCTCTTTAGAAGCATGATTAGTTGTCATATACTCTGCTTCAGTAGTGGACAAAGCAACCACAACCTATCGCTTACTCATCCAGCTAATTGCACCACCAAATAAAGTAAACACATAAGCACTAGTGGATCTTCTGGTATCAATATCACTTGCCCAGTCTGAATCCACATAACCATGAATATTAAGGGAAATCATGTCTCCAACTGAATTACCATGATAACACAAATAATACTCTGAGGTACCTTTCAAATATCTGAAGACTCTTTTGACTGCATCCCAATGAACTCTACCAAGATTAGACATATATCTAGACAAAACTCCAACTGCTTGGGCAATGTTTGGTCTAGCATAGAGTATAACATACATCAAACTTCCAACTGCACTTTGGTAAGGCACTCTGCTCAAGTCTTCCATCTCTAATGGGGATGTAGGACAATCTGCAACAGATAATTTCGTTCCAACTGTAAAAGGAACACACAATGGTCTACAATCCCGCATGTTGAACCTCTATAACATTGAATTCACATACTTACTCTGGCCTAGCCATAGCTTTTTGTTCACTCAATCTCTTCTAATTTCCATCCCAAGAATGTTTCACTGCACTAAGATCTTTCATTTCAAATTTAGCAGTGAGCTGAGACTTTAGTTCTGAAATCATACCTTTCCCTTTACCAATGAATAACATATCATCAACATATAATACAATGTATAGGAAATGATCACCATCATTTTTATAATAAACACAATGATCTAATTTAGAACGCTCAAATCCCAAACTCAAAACATATGTATCAAAATTCTCGTACCACAGCTTAGGACTCTGTTTGAGGCCATACATGGATTTCTTTAATTTACATACCAAATTACTTTTACCTTTCACCACATAGTGCTTCGACTGTGTCATATAAATATCCTCCTCCAAATCACCATGAATGAAAGCAATTTTCACATCCATTTGCTTAATCTCTAAATCATAAGAAACAACAATAGAAAGAAAAAATCTAATGGATGTCATTTTGGCAACAAGAGAAAATATCTCACCATAATCAACACCCTCAACCTAAGCGTAGCCTTTTGCAACCAACCTTGCTTTATACTTCTCAATGTTTCCATATGAACCAATCTTTTTCTTGAACACCCAATTGCAACCAACAGGCTTTCATCCTTCAGGAAACGGTACAAGATCCCATGTATCATTCTTTTCAAAGCTATCATTTCTTCTTCCATAGCAATCTTCCAAGATTTCGCATCATTCATACCTAATGCTTCTTATGTAGATTTTAGTTCATGCACATTTGTATTCAAAGCAAAAATACATCTCCAATCATCAGGTCAATAGCTTTCAGGTGGTTGTCTATATCTTGTAGACCTTCAAACATGCTGAGTTGGAGGTTCTTCCTCTTCTTCTGAAGATTAAGAGCTGGACGAGCTCTCCTCAACTTCTTGCCTATCTAGGGGTCTCGATTCAACTCTTTCAGGTGTAGAAGGAAATTGAATCACATCTTCCTTTTTAGTCTGTTCCGGCTGTAATGTAACAGAAGGAGACTTCATTTCTCTAAAAATAACACTTCTACTATGAATTACCTTTTGTGCAATAGGGTCCCAAAGCTTGTATCCTTTCACACCATAACTATACCCGATGAAGATACATTTCACAACCTTGTTCTCCAACTTTGTCCGCTTCTCCTTTGGCACATGTGCATATGCCTCACAACCAAAAAACTCTAAGATGTCTCAATGAAGGCTTGTGACCTGACCATGCTTCCATAGGCGTTTTATCAACAAGGGCTGATGTAGGAGATCTATTAATCAGGTAGCTAGCAGTGGCAACAGCTTTAGCCCAAATTTTTTATTCTAGACCAGCACCACTCAGCATACTCGTAGCCTTCTCCATCAGTGTCTTGTTCATTCTTTCTGCAACTCCAATCTGCTATGGAGAATATGGAGTTGTCTTCTATCTGTTAATGCTACAGTCTTTACATAACTATCAAAATCATTAGAGAAAAATTCACCACCATTATCAGTTCTCAAACTTTTAATTTAACCATTGCTTTAAATTCTTTGAATCGATTGAAAACTTCAGATTTACTCTTTAGAAAATATACCTATGTCCTACTAAAATCATCAATAAATGAAACATAATATGTGGATTTTCCAATTGAAGGAACATCTGCAAGACCAAACACATCAGAATGAATAAGATCCAAAACACTACAAGTTTTATGAGAACTAGAGTAAAACTGAATGCGGTTTTGTTTTCCATAAATGCAATACTCACAGAAATCAAAGTCAAGATTACAATCATTCAAACCTTCAACAAGGTTTTTATTTTTCAAGGTCCTTAGACCCTTTTATCCAATGTGGCCAAGCCTCCTATGCCATAACATAGTCTTCTCTGTAGGTCACTTTGCTTTAGAAGAAAGAGCACCCTTAGGTACCCAAAACCATTTTCATTTGCTGAAGGTGAAACCCTCAAATCTTCCACAGATTTAATTTTTACATAATTGCTATTACACTCAACAATGTATGCGTCTAGCTTATACAAAGTGTCAAACCTAACAACTCTAGCAATTACCATAACACCCTTAATCATCTTGCATCCTGCTTCAAAAAAGACTACTTGCACAACTGCATCTATCAGTTTGCTCACAGATAACATATTTCATTTTAAACCAAGGATATGCAACACGCCATTAATCCTTTTTATTCTACCATTAGAAAACCTTATTCTAACTTTACCTCGACCAACAATGTCTAAATGTGAATCATGTTGGGAAAATGGTGTCTCAACCTTGCATTTACATGAGGTTACTATTTAAAGTAAGTTTTCATTTGAGCATGAAATGGTATGAAATTCTCCCCGAAGCTTCTAGTTGGCTAGATAAGTATTCCGGTAAAGTTAGGTCACAAGATCACAACTAGTTTTGAAGATATTAAATTTTCCGTTTTGGAGGGGTCCAATGAAAGGTTTAAATTTTATTTTGAGGAATTTAGAGGCCCTGAAATGCCCTAAAAAGTTGATGTAAATGACATAGCCATTTACGAGGCAATAGAGTACTTTGTGAGCTTTCCGGTGCTTCAAACGGTTCATCAATAGGACACACAGTTCTCAAGTTATGGCCTCCGGAAGTTTGTACTCTTGAAATAAAAAATTAAAAATACATCGGACACATAAATGAGCTGTAAAAAGGTAGGGACATGTCATAGGGAATCTAGAAGGGAGATAAGGTTGGCTACACCTTATTGGGTGATTTTAGCCCATAGTTTTATAATACCATTTGACGGTTTTTTGTATTGTATCTCCTATATATGAGGTGCGTGAGATAGAGGTTGTGTGTAAGAGTCTTGTAGCTATTGAGTTACCTCCGAATCAATGACTAGTGGTACTCTTGCGAAGAGCTTTCTCTGCAAGTATATTGTAATATGTTTTGATTGTTGAATAATATATTGGGCAACTTTTGCAGTGTGGGGTTTTTCTCTCATAAGGGTTCCCCCATGTAAATCACTGTGTTATGGTTTGAATGCTATTATATCTATTTCTGTTTTCTATAACTGTTGTGATGATCTATAAAAGTTTTTGCATTACCCTCCTCTCAAGGTTAGTGTAGGAAGTTGTTTCACTACTTAACTTCCTTACAAGTGGTATCAGAGCTTGATCACCTTTGGTTTCAGTTGTGGGTTGTTGGGTTTTTTTGAATTAATCCAGATTTGAGTGGGAGCTTTTGCAGAAGACACTTTTAGATCTTGTTGCAGGAATTTTTAGATGGCAAGTTCTTTAGGGAAAATAGAGGTGGAGAAATTTAATGGAACAAATTTTGAGATGTGGAAGCTGAAGATGGAAGATCTGCTAATAGATTGAGATCTATGAGATGTTGTTGATGCGAATGTCCAAAGGCCCTCAAATCCTAATGCGATAGCTTAGTATGATGTTATGGACCAAAAAGGCAAGGGTCTAATCACATTGTGCCTAGCAGAATCTGTTATGATCAATGTCCATGAAGAAAACAATTCAAAGAAGCTATGGATTAAGCTTGGTGAAATGTATCAAGTGAAATTTTTATTAAATTTTCTTGAGGAAGAAATTGTATTCCTTGAAGATGGAAAAGGGTGGACGAGTTGCAGAACACCTGGAAGCATTTAATATGTTGGTATCTCAATTAGTATATGTCGGTGTTAAGATGAAAAAAGAGGAGAAATGCCAGATCTTGCTTTGTTCTTTGCTTGATTCATGGGATTCTCTTATTATGGCTATCGATAGTACTTCTGTTGTTTTGAAGTCTGAAGATGTGGTGGGTGCCCTACTTGGTGAAGAGATGCAAAGGAAGGTATCCCATAGTTCAAAGGAAGCCCTAACTATTTGTGGAAGACCTAAAGAGAAAAACAAGAAGAATGAGAAGCGTGATAAGTCCAAATCGAGAGGGAGATCAAAATCTCCTAGAAAGTCCAAAGTCATTTGTTGGAATTGCGGTAAACCAGGTCACATCCATAAGGACTGCAAAGAAGAAAAGAAGAAGAAGAAGATTGATTATGATTCTAAGTCTAAGAAGGAAGACGGTGATGCATTTATTATAGCTTTGGCGACTCATGCAGGTAATGATGCTTGCTTAATTGATTCAGGTGCATCTTTTCATATGACTGCCAATAGAGATTAGTTTTCTAAATATGAAGAATTTAATAGAGGTAAGGTGTACTTGGGTGATGATTCACATTTAGACATTGTTGGTCGAGGTAAAGTTAGGATCAGGTTTTCTTATGGTAGAATAAAAAGGATGAATGGTGTGCTACATATCCTTGGTTTAAAAAGAAATCTGTTATCTGTGAGCAAACTGATAGATGCGGGTGTGAAGGTAGTCTTTTTTGAAGCATGATGTAAGATGATTAAGGGTGTTGTGGTAATTGTTAGAGGTGTTAGGTTCGACACTTTGTATAAGCTAGATGCATACACTATCGAGTGTAATAACACTTCTGTAAAAAGTAAATCTGTGGAAGATTTGATGGTTTCACCTTTAGGCACTAGTACATTTGGGGCTGATTTCCAATGGCCTATCGTCGAAATTTTGACTATTTTTTGTCGGACTGCCGACAAAAGAAGCCATCGAAAACTTGTCATCGATCATTCCGACGGTGCCAGCTAACGTCAGAATTCCGACGACATCCTGGGTTCTTTCGACAGCGGCCATGATCGCTCATCCGGTGAGAGAATGTTGTCGGGCGTAAAGAATCCTTGTCTGATGGACATCAAAATTTTGATGCCTACCAAGAGCTTGCACCAATGAGGATTACAATGAGCGTCTGACAATAGAGTACCGTCAGACATACAACATCCTCGTCGGATGTTTTGTTGCTTGGAGTCGGAATTTCAACGCCTGCCAAGAACTATGCACCGATGAGGATGCTGTTTGTCCAACGGTTTGGTCGTCGGTGCAAATTTGGGAGGATGTCAGAATTCCAATGCTGATTTATTTAAAAAAACTAAAAAAATACGCATGCCAATTATAATGGTGCTTGTTGGTTCCCTTTTAGCATGTCCTACTAGATGGACCCAAGTAGTTCAATTTCAAGTATACTGGGATGAATTTAAATGCCATTTGGAATCCCACGTGAAGCCACATTGATATTTTTCCATTAATGGTATTCATAATGCCAAGGGTGGTAGGTTGAGAGGGGTAATAAAAAATGACAGGAATGCGGTTTGAAGGTAGGGGTTGGCAAAAGGGATCGATGGTGACATGTACAACTCTAAAGTACCAATGAAGAGATGAGTGAAAAAGAAAGTAATGGTTGGGAGGTGTGGTAGGGGAAGGTTAAATACCTTGATGGGGATAGAGAGAGAAGTAAAATTGAGAAGGGAGTCATTTTGGGAAGGTTAACTTTGTCACTCTAATCTCTTACACAAACTCATGAAATTTACAATGCTTTCATACTTTGACCTTTAGGGGACTTAGACCAACACTTGGAAGATAAAGGGGAAGGATATACATGAAAAGTGATATCAAGGAAAGTTTCAAAGTCAATAAATGTGCATTTCAATCCATGACATGAGTTACATGAAAAGGGGACATGACAAGGCCAACCTAACCATTTTATCTTTCCCTCGAGCAATTCAAAGCTTGGATATTCAAGAAAGTGTGGGCCTTCCCATGTTGCATCCTTAGTAAGAATATTATTCCATCTAATCAAGTACTTGGTTATGGTTTTTATCTTGAATTTCCTTTTTTTAGTCTCTATGACTGTCTTAGAGACCAAGATGAGGAGGTATCTTCGAGGAAGGTTCAATATGTTTTCCTAGTGCCCTCTTCAATTAGAATATATAAAACACATTATGCATTTTAATTTCATCTAGTAATTACAACTCATACACTACCTCAACTACCTACTTTTGGACCTTATATGGCCTCTAAAAGTGAGGACCAAGTTTTTCATATTTGATTGCCTTTACGAATGATTGCTTGCAAAGCTACAATGAAAAAATACCAACTCTCCTATTTTAAATGTTTCATCCATATGATGGCAATCAACACACATATTTTTGTTGATTTTATGGTTGTCGGAGATTATTTTTGAGTGACTTCAAAATATATTAGCCTTGTAGAATCAAGTCACTTGCTCCTTGGAACCTATTATCAAAATAAACAAGGTCAACAAAATTTTTAATCTGAACATACCCATATAATATCATGAAGGGGTTCAAATCAATGACAATATGATGAGTTGTATTATAGTGGCACTTCCCTTAGGGGAGCCATTTTATCCATGCATTTTGCTAGTCCATTGCATGGTTTTTTATTGCATTCCACCCATTTATTTACTATCTTAATTTGTTCATCCATTTGAAGGTAATTGTTAGTGTTGGGCATGAATTTGGTTCCCACCAAACAAAAGAGACTTTTCTATATGCTCAAGGATTGAGTATGTATGTCACTCATAATTCTCTTAGGTGGTCCATGAAGCATAAACACTTCCTTGAAGAACACTTTAGCAACCCGTGGTGCCTTTTAATTCAAAGAAATGATAAAGAGGTGTACATAATAAATGGGGTTTTCCACAACCATGTATATACAATCCCTGACTTGGACCTTGAGGAGTCCTACAATGAATTCCTCGAGGCACTCACCCATTTTTCTTAATAATTGGCAAGGTATGAAAGAATCTTATTGGAAATGACTACTTTATTTCATTTCATTTGCAAATAAAAAAATCCTTGACCTATTAGAGGATGTCACCTTGGAGTCCCTTCCAAGTGCACCTATCTTTGATTTTCTTATCAGTTTTAAAATACTATTAGTGGCTCACAAAAAGCAAGTAATGGATTACCCTTAGAAATTTTGTCTTAATCTTAGATTACTATAATATTGTCCTTTAGAGCATGAGGTCACTGGATATTAAGTACTTTTAATCTATTATTTCACTTCTAGAATGCCATGGCATATTTAATGTATTCTTTGTGTATTATGTGTCACATTAGTCTTCCAATTTGTAGAGATGTCAGACATTAAGTGCAAGGTTGCTCTCATAGATAAATAATTAACAACACTATTTATTTTTCCCTTCACATACTTGAGATCAAAATCAAATGCTTGAAGTTTAGTTTATAATTTTTTGTTGTTTCTCATTCAAATATTTTTGGTTGAGGAAATATTTTAAGATTTCATGGTCCATCTTGATCTTGAAATTTGACAATATTTGCATGAGGGCCAAAATATCTTTATCTTAGATTGAGAATCTCCTTTTTGCCTCCTTGGATTTATAACTTTGAAAGGCAATGGGGTGCTTTTTCATGAGTGTGACTTTGATTCCCTCTCCAAAATAATTAAAATCCAAAATAAATGGAAGAATTTTTTTAGTAATAGCTAATAGAGGACATGACCTCATTACCACCTTTAGCTTGTCAAAATTCTCTTGTTTCACTTTCATCCACTCGAAGGCTCCTTCCTTTGTTAGGTTGGTTAAGGGAGTGGTTAGCTATGATAAAACTATAAAATATTTTGTAGTAACTCTATAGGCCAAGGGGTAGAGGCAAACCCACAACCCACAACCACCTTGATCTTTTCCCGGTCTACTTGCACTCCCTTTACACTGATGATGTGCTCTAAATATGTAACTCATGCCATAGAACCTCCATATTTAGACTCTTTATCAAAAATAGTCTAGGAATCCAAAAACCCCAACACTTCATATATGTACGTTAGGTGCACTTCCAATGTCTCGCTATAAATGAGAATGTCATCAAAGAAAATGTGGACAAATTTCCTCAAATATTTTACAATCCATACAAGAGTAGAATTTTGTAGGCACATTTTTCAAGCAAGATAAAATGATAAATATTCATAGTGCATATAGTTTCATCTAAAGTTGTCTTATATATATCCTCCTCTCATATATGGGTTTGATGGTGACTCAATTCAAGGACTATTTTTTAGGAATAGATTACTCCATGGAATTTGTTTATTAGCTTATCAATCCTAGGGATTAGGTACCAATTTATTATTATAGATACCTATTTAGTATTTTGTATTTAATGCACACTCTCATTGTGTCATGCTTCTTTCTTACCAAGACCACCAAGGAAGAAAAAGGGCTAAATCTAGGTTGAACGTACCCTATTTCTAATAACTCCTTTATTGTGTTTTTCATTGTATTCCTTTTGTTATTTGAGATGAAGATAAGAGGTAGTGATAATTCTCACAAAGTAAAATACATCCAAAACCCCACTCATTCTTATTAGCCCTCTTTCACTCATTGAAATATGTGCACATAGACCTCTCCAACATGTATGAACCCAAACCCCATGTCCTCTAACACTCCAACACCATAAGACCTTCCACTAGTCACTCGCCCTAGTACATGCTCAATTAGGACTTCCAATCCCCATTCAAAGCATACAATGAATAACCCCAACACATATACTTCATAGGAATCCCAAGAAGGATTCTCAACATACACAAAAGGGGTCTCTACTCAACCAACCAACCAAAGTACAAAGGAAGTCTTACTGTTACAACCGCTGTCCTTTTGTGCCAGTCATGTAGGCTTGGGACAATCATGAACATGGCCTTCCTCCCCTCTCCCCAGTGCCTCCAAAAGGCTTCTAGGACTTTATAGGGTCCACGTACTAACCTTCCCAAAAATCCAACCATTGAACTTCCCATCGCACCCTATTTGGCAAACAAGAAATTGTTGTCTCATTGGTTTTGCTAAGACAATCATAGTCACTGTTAACTTAGGACAGCCAAAGGTTTGCTTAGTTATTTGTTCTTCAACTTGGTGACCCTTTCCCTTGTCAATGGAGCCCTCACACATTCCTCTTTCCCTTCACTAGACTCCCCAAGAACCATTGATGCATTCACACCACTTCAAACTCCATGAAATCACCGTGTTTCAGACTGTGACTTAGAAATCAGTCCCTTGCATTCAACTAGCACGTGCCAAAATTACTCACGAGCCCCTACAAACACCAAAATATGAAAAGGAATGATATTTTACAAGTTCCCACCAGTTTTGGTGGTTTTTCCTATGGCTACGAATGATGCATTAACATTATTTATGGTCATTGTTAACCTTGGGAAGGGTTTTGATAGTGCTTTACAAAAATTGGAATATCTTTTTCAAAACAAAATCAAATTGGATGAAACCAAAGCCAAAATAGAGGGGATGTATTTGAGTACCCTTGGGTTGATGTGTGCCTACTTGGCATTAGGAGTTGTGTCCAAAAGCTCGTTAGGAGTCATAATTGGAGAAGGGCTTGAGGGAGTAAGATTTTGTGAGTTGGTGTGATTCAAGGGTTGGAAGACCTCAAGATAGATTTGGGGCAAGGTGAGAATGCCCTATGTTGTGTATGCCAATGGTTGTATGGGAGACTAGGGAGTAGGAGTGAGTCTTTGGGGCGTTGAAGCAACTTGAGGGGCTAGTAGCCTAGCAATGGCTTGGGGTTTGTTCCCTATTGAATAGGTGAGTTGGGAGAAAGATCTCCCTAATTTATTGAGATTGGTGGATTCTCTGCATCACAATGCTCCAATGTTGACCTTACCTAATTATTTGTTGCTCATAGAAGCTTACACAAATGCTACTGAGGATGTCATGGGAGCCATCTTGTTATAAGATGGTAAAATAGTATGTGACTATTCAAAGGTTTTCTTTTCAACAATGAGGGACTATCTAGCTTATGATAGAACTTTATGCATTAGTCTAGGCGATGAGAAAGCGTATAAAAAAATAGTATGAGAAAGACTGAAATTATGGGGAATACAAATTAGCAAGAAAGTAGTACTATATAGGTGAGCAAAATTGAATGTGTCCAAGGCATGGTTTCTACTTTTGGAGGCACATAACTCCAATGTGGCAATTCATTTGCAAAGTTGCATGCACTTTCAAGGATGTGAGTTATGATGCACTTGCAAATCCAAGATAGAAGTGGTAGTAATATTATATCACTTGGGTACCAATTTGAATACTTGGTTCCTCCCTCTATTACTTAAAAGTTAATACCATGCTCTAGATGTCAAAGGAAATTTGGTCATTTGCATTGACCACTACAATTTGGAATGCAAAAGAGGGAATGTACCCATTAGTCTGCTACAATTTTAAGAACAAAGAGATTCTATGGCATCGAGAGGTTGCAATCGTAGCCTATGTTGGCCATAATCCCTGTTGCAACAATAATGAGATGGGTAAGTGCACCAAGATGGTGAACAAAAAAGTGGCCACATGCAAAAAAAAATGAAATTTCTCATAACCGTGCGTGTTCTATTAAATTCAAAAATGTGCTAGGCTTGGTAACACCAAGCCTAGCCAAAATTTTTTTAAAAAAAATAAAAAGTTCCTCAAAACCCGTAAGGGGTTTTGAGGAAACATTTCTCATAACCCGTACTAGTTATGCAAAACTACAAGTTTTGGCCTTAGTTTTGCATAACCCGTATGGGTTATGCAAAACTAGGAACGATAGAGAGAGAGAGAGAGAGAGAGAGAGAGAGAGAGAGAGAGAGAGAGAGAGATGAGAGAGAGAGAGAGAGAGAGAGAGAGAGAGAGAGAGAGAGAGAGAGGAAGAGAGAGAGAGAGAGATGGAAAGAAAGAGAAGGTAGAGGGTGAGAATAGGATTGAGAGAGAGAGAGAGTAGGAGAGGAGGAGGGAAAGAGAGTAGGGGTAGGAAGAGAGGGGGAGGGAGAGAGAGTTAGAGAGA